>NC_056732.1:532820485-532920485 GCF_019279795.1 Protopterus annectens | reverse complement strand
AATTGACACAAAGGCTGCTCTTCTCCTCAAGGCCAGATCCAGTTTGTAATGAGTAATAAAGAGATAAGGATTGGTCCAAATTGCAGCTGCACATATGTTGTCTACGGAAGCCCTAGATAGAAACACTGAAGACATTGCCATGGACCTAGTTGAAAGGTTTTGCTAAGGACAGACCCAACTTGTGTTTTAGACAAATGACATACAGTCCATCAGGCATCTGCAACTGATTTACCCAATTTAGAATATGCAAAGGAGAAAATAATTGCTCTGTTTTTTGAATTTCTTTTGTTCTATGTAAAAATATATAATTGTCCGTGACCATCCAATAAGTGCAACATATATTCACGTTTGTTTCTAAATTTAGGAAAGAAAACTGGCAGATTAATGGACTAGTTGATGTTAGATTCTGACACCACCGTAGGAAGGAAATAAGGATTGGTTTGTAATGTTACTCTATCCCTGTGAAAAATCAAGTATGGAGGTTTAGAAGACAATGCTTGAAGTTCTGAAATCTTTCTAGCTGAGTTGATGGCTACCAAAAGATAGCCTTCCAGGTCAGAAACTTTACATCAAATTTTGCTGCTACTTCAAAAGGGGAATGAATCAAGGCCTGCGGTACCAAATTTAAGTCCCATGAAGGAGATGGATCTTTATAAGGAACTTTCAAAGGAAGGGTACCTCTCAAGAAGGTCTTACAAAGTTTAGATGAAGCCAGGGTAGAGTTCTCAAATCCAATGTGAACATTACATATGCCTGCTAATTGAACTCTAATGGGTGAGGAGCTAGCTCCTTCCTTGAAAATTGTTGCCAAAAATTCAAGGACACTTTGTACAGGGGCTGAAAAAGGGGTCAATACATTTCTGATGTTCCCAAAATACAAACCTCTTCCATTTACTTCTGTTAAGTTTTTTTGTAGAAGCTTTATGGGAAGATAAAAGTATATGATGGACAAGGGACGAGAGCATTGATTGTCTGGCTATTAAAGGAAGTGGAAAAATCATGCCATCAACTTTAAGTTTGAGATATATGGGTGAATCATGCCTGTTGGGTGAGACAGGCGGTCTGCAATTGTATCCAGAATCCAAGGTGGGTAAATTAGATAAGGCCAAAGAAAGGGGAACCAAATCTGTTGAGGCCAGTAAGGTGCAATGAGGATGACTTTGCTCTTCAACTGGAAAGCTTTCTACAGAAATTTGGGGATCAAGGGAGTTGGAGGACATGCATACCAGCGCTATCAGGTTTTACCTCATATCATGCGTTCCGGCCCCAAAATCCGGACAATACCAAGAAAGGAGGGGGGTATCCATATTCATCAAGGACACCCACACCTCAAGACTGGTGGCAATGCACGATGCATCGGAGACCATCCAGGTGCAATTAGCCATAGGCAAGACTGCTCTGCAAATTGTAGCATGTTACAGGCCACCCTCACAAACTCAGGAACCTCACATGGCCTTCCTGAAAACACTAGAGGGGATAAATGTATCACCAAACACCATCATACTAGGTGACTTCAATTACCCTAATATAGACTGGGAACACTACTCAAGCCCAAACACCCTAGCCAAAAAGTTCCTGGAATTCATAAACTCAAATGCCATGGAACAACTAGTCACCATCCCCACAAGAGGAGATAACATACTTGATCTCATCATCACGAACATGGGAGCACAATGTTCAACACCAGAAGTATACCCCTCACTGGTGAGATCAGATCACAAACTAATCTCGCTGGAGGTCCTCATCCCACCCCCACCTGAAATAAAAAAGACCACAGTAAAGAACTTCTCAAAAGCCGACTTCACACTTCTAAAGACTAGTGTGGTCTCCTTTAAGGCCCCCGAGCCGGCGGAAAACACTCAAGCCGCTGAATCACTTACAAATGCCTTCTACCAGCACCTGCAGGACTGCATGGATAAGGCAATCCCAAGCAAAACAAAGACTCTTTGTACCAAAGGCAAGCATCCAGTCTGGTGGACCCCAGCCATAAACAAACTCTACAACAAAAGGAGGAAGCTACTACAAGATAGAGCAAAATCCTTAAAAGGTAAGACACCCTTGATCACTATAAGTAAAAAACTAAGAGCTCTCATAAAATCATCCAAAGCAAATTTCGAGAGAAAAATAGCTAAAGACTCAAAAGACAATCATAAGGCCTTCTTTAGCTATGTTAGAAACCTGGGAGGAAACTCCCAGATATGCTCAGAACTAGTTCAAAATGATGTGAAGATTACTGATCCTACAGACATTGCCAACATACTGGCTGACAGGTTCAGTGCAAACTCCCCCCCCCTCCCCCCCAAAAGGAGAGATATCTATACCAAACGATTGCAGCCCCCCAAACATCTCCAGCCCAAGTGAGAACTGCTCTCTCCAAAGCAAAAAACACAGCATCCATGGGACCTGATGGTGTCCCCGGCTGTGTGCTCCATGAACTCAATGAGGAATTAAACCCACAGCTAGGACAGCTGTTTAATCAAAGTCTTACCTCTGGATACGCACTCCAGGAGTGGCGCACTGCAACTGTGGTCCCACTTCACAAAGGCGGTGCCTCCACCGACCCTGGAAATTACCGGCCCATTAGCTTGACAAGCTGCAAAGCCATGGAGAGGATCATAATGGACCTCATAAATAAAGACATAGGAAATTTGCAGACTTTGGATCCAACCCAGTTTGGCTTTGTCAAAGGCAGATCATGCCTTTTAAACTTGGTTGACTTTTTCGAAACAGTCACCAAAGCCATTGATGAGGGAAAGGCAGTCCATACAGCCTACCTCGATCTGGCTAAGGCCTTCGATACAATACCCCACTCGGGTATCATTGAAAAACTCATCAGCTTAAATGTTAACCCATACATCACAAGATGGGTTGCAAACTGGCTGAGTGACAGAACCCACAGGGTCAGAGTTGCTGGCGCCATGTCAGACTCAAAGTCTGCCACAAGTGGTGTCCCACAGGGCTCAGTCCTGGGCCCACTCTTGTTTGGCATCTACTTTTCCGAAGTACAAGCAAACACAGGAGGGTTATGGCTGACAAAGTTTGCAGATGACTGCAAACTGGGCGCCATAGTAGAAAACACATCTGACACAGATATCCTTCAGAAGGGTCTCACAGAAACGGATAACTGGTGCCAGAGCCACAGCCTAAAGTTAAATGTCAAAAAATGCATAGTCATACCCTTCGGGAATAACAAGGTTACCCCTAGCTACCAAATAGGTGGCAATCCACTGAGCACAGAAGAAGTTATCAGGGACCTGGGGACCCAGGTTGATAGTAGTCTGTCATTCGACACCCATGTAGCTAAAGTAGTTAGGAAGACCTTCTACATTGCCCACCTTATCATGAAGGGATTCTCATCTAGATCAAGGGAGGTCATAGTCTCCCTTTACTCATCACTCATCAGACCAATGATTGAGTACAATGCCCCATTCGGAATGTATCTGACCCGACACTTGCAGCAGCTGGAGAGGCCACAAAAGTTCCTCACCAAAAGGATAAAGGGTCTCAAAAATCTGTCCTATGCTGCCCGACTGAAAGAACTCCAGCTCTATTCAGTCGCTTACCGCTTGCTCAGAGGTGACCTTTGCCTAACATACAAGGCCATGTCAAACCCAGATTTGATGAATATGCTTCACCTCAAAAAATCTAGATGCATCAGAGCCACAAGGGCGGGAGACTTAAACCTCGACACGGCTATTAATAGGACGTGCTGGAGGGATAGATTCATCACCCAAAGACTCCCTATGCTGTGGAACAAAATCCCGGTACATGTGAGGCAGAGCACCTCGCTGGCCTTGTTCAAGAGAAATCTTGACCAATGGATGGGAGATCGCAGATATACCCCAGGGATTACCTCAGTGTCACTGCTCGACAGAGGCACAGCAAAATAATGGGTATAGTTCCCCATACTAAAGGGGTGGCGTAAGCCACAAAACGATGGGCTAGGCTTGTAAATGCCCTCGGGCAGATAGCCTAGTATGAACCTATGAACCTATGAACCTATGAACCATAGAGGAGACTAAGGGCCAATCGTGTAGTAGACCATCCCTCGGTTATTCCCCTGGTAGGGGGATTAGGGCAAAGAAGCTACTGCACTTGTTGTTTAGAGGAGATGCAAAGAGATTGCAGCAAGGCTGGCCCCATTGGTGAAAAATCATTTCTACCACCTTCATGTTAAGAGACCACTCGTGAGATAGTAGAATGGACCTGCTCAATTTGTCTGCTATCACATTGGACTTCCTTGGAATGTGCATTTATATCAAAAACTGGTTGGATGAGATCACCTATTCCCACACTCTGAGGGATTCTCGACACAATGGGTAAGACTGGGTTCCTCCTTGTTTTTATTGATATACCAAATTACTGACATATTATCTGTCTGAATCGCAATAGTCACATGTGTCTAAGAAGACCTGCAGTGCTAAGAGCACTGCTTACATTTCCAGGACATTGATATGCGTGTTGGCCTCTTTGGGGGACCAGGAGCCTTGGAATGTTTTCCCCAGGAAATGTTCCCCCACCCAATCTGGAATGTGTCCATCATCACTATGGCCTTGGACTGAGGCAGAATGAAAGGGCAGCCTTGTACAACCTGATCTAATCAAATCCACAACCAAAGGTATCTCTTGCAAGCCTGAGTGAGTCTTATTTAGGCTGACGTGCTGGTAAAGAATAGACCATTGTGTTACTAACATCCATTGAAGAATTCTCATGAGAAATTTTGCTAGAGAAACTAGGACTATAGCCCCTGACATTGATGCTAAGGCTTGTTGAATCAAGTGGCTAAGATTGCGGTACTGTGAATTATTATTCTGACCTGGAATCTGATAGTTTGTACTCTTGAGAGAGGCAGAAAAGCTGTCACTTATACTGTGTTGAAATTTGCTCCTATGAATTCTGATGTCTGAGAGAGTTCAAACTCAGATTTATTTTAATTTATGGTTATCCCCAGATGGGAGCAAGTGCAGAGTACCTGATCTCATGCTGTTATTAGCACATGCTTGGTTGGGGTGGTAATGATTCAGTCATCCAAGTACGGAAACACTCGGAATCTCTTGGCGTCTCATGCGAGCTGTTACCACTGTCATGCATTTGGTGAACACGCTGGGACTGTGTTGAGGCCAAAGGGCAGTGCTCTGAACTAGTAATGACTGGTCCCCGAGCCAGAAGCATAGATATCTTCTGGATTGTCTGTTCATTTTTATGTGACGGTATGCATATTGAAAGTCTATTGAGCACATCTAGCTGAGAGCCAAAATCTGTCTTCAGTCCCCTGTTTTTTTTGGCACTAAAAATAATCTTGCGTAAGCTCCAGATTGCCTGGTGGGACCTCTTGGATGACTCTTATTTTTGGGTCTATATCACAAAATCAACATTTGAAAATATTGACTTACATTTGATAGACACAGAAATGTTGAACTCCCAACATACTCAAATGGCCAAATCACCGATTTCTTTCAGATGGAAAGGAAGTGGTTGACCAGAAACCAACACCACACGAAAACAAACATTTAAGTGGGGGGCCTCACCCCCCTCCACCATGGGGGTCTGTGCCCCCCACACCACACTTACTAAATATTCTAACTCCGAGACTGCACTACAGTCAGGGCAATGGCAGGTGTAACAAACGGTGATTTGGCCATTCTGGAAAGTTGGAGTTCGACATTTCCGTGTCAAACAAATGTGAGTCAACATTTTCAGATGTCAATTTCGTGATATAGACCCCTTCTTTTTAGCAGCCTTTGTACTTCTAGTGCTGCTAATTCCTTTGACTAGATGGAGCATTGGGAAATTTGCATACAGATGAAGATGGAAAGGAAAAGGGAATTATATAACCTTTGGAAATAATCCATTGCATCCATGTGTCGTCTGTGATGTCTAGTCAGGCTCTCTGGAGCATGGATAAATGACCCCTGATTGCCTCCAGATGGGGATAATTGGTCCTCCTTTCAGGAGTGCTGGTAGGGTCTGTTAGAAAAGGAATCTTTAGACCCTTGGCTCTGCCTCTGGGGGAACTATCTTCATTTAGATCTTGAAAAGGACCCTGGGACTTCTTGAACCATGTTTTTTATCCTCCTGCTCATTGATTCCCAGAGAAGGTCCTATGAGAGGTTAAAAAATGTACTCCCACTGCAGAAGGGGTCTTTCCATCCTGCCCACATCTGGTGAGTGTGTCTGTCACTTTGGGGACAAATAAGAAGGTTCTGTCATAAGGGAGCATTAACAAAAGAGGACATGAAGGGCTCTGCAAAGTCACACAAGTGCATCCAGGCATGCGTGCCTCCTAATGCAAATGCCTGAAACCACTGTCCTTGAGGTATCTTTGGCTGCATGAGAGATAAACCTCATAGACAAATAGAAATGGATTGTTGGGTTGCCAGTCACCTGTGATACCACAGAAGCCTGAGTCTAGCAGTAGTGGTCTCAGAAAGGGATTTTGACAGTTCCTTTATCAGGTCCTTCTGTAGTCTTGTAAAGTGTGCCAAGTAGTTGAGCAATCTGAGGGCGAAGGTTGCTGAAGCATGCACACACTTCCCAAACCTGTCCAAATCCCTAGACTTCCTGTTAGGGGGATGGACAGAGGAAATCTGTTCTGCAGGTTTCTTCTTGGTGGCCTCTGCCATGACCATAGCATCTACAGGTACTTCCTTGCTTGAAAACTCACTTCCTACAGGTGGTGCCAAAATCTGATCTGGTCTTTTGGCAATTGGCTTAACTGTATCTGGCTCCTTCCATGCCCACCTAGAAATCAAATCAAGGAGATCATCAGTGGGCAGAGTTACCCAGGAGGTAGACAGGCCAGACCCAAAGGCCTCCAGGAATACCGATTCCTCTGGAAATTATTATTGGTAGACCAACCACCCCTCTCCTTAAGAACCTTAAAGATATCTCTGAATGAGACATCTTTGGGTGGTGATCTTGGCGACCCTTCCCATTTATCACAAACATATTTTTGATGGTGGACTACTGAGGGGAGTCCAAGTGCCTCCTCTTGCACTTCCTCTTCCTAGGGACTTCTTTGGTGGGATAGTCTGGAAAATATAAGAAAGGATAGCAATACACTGTTGGGTAACCTGTAGACTTTCAGCTGGCTCTTCCTGTGGTGTGGAATGCTGAGGCTCAAGGTGAGAGACACATGGGCTCCAGAGGGGATATCAGACAGGGTAGAGTCCTTCCATCCTGCAGAAGCAAAGAACATTCTCTCCACCACCTAAAAGGCAGAACACTTTGGGGAAAAGAAAGCCAATGAAGCCGAGAAGCCATGCTTCCACCCCATTGGCTCCCCTTGTCCCGAAGGCAGTCCACCCAAGGAGAAGGTCATAGCCGAGCTGTCCAATGTCAAGGCTCCGAGGGGAAGAGATGGTTCTGACAACTTTGGAATTGACTGTAATGCCTCAGATCCGACAGAGATGCTTTGGGTCTGAGAGTTGTCTGGCTTAAAAACTGTTAGAGGCAGTGCACTAGGAGACAGCGTCAGTGTCAAAGATACTAAAATCTTTGGTTCTGATCCAGATGGTCTCGGGAGACTTGGATCCAAGGGCTCTGAAAGTTGGATCAGAGAATGAGCCAAGATTGGTGAAGTACTACAAACAAGGACTTCCTGACCTGAAGGTGTAGGAGCCAGGAGAACTTCTTTCTGTATGTGCACTGAGAGAAATTTCATCATCATTCTGGCCACATTAGCCTCGCTCAGACTTCTGGAAGAACAAGAAGACATTACTGATGGGGACCTAGAGTGCCAGCGGGACTCAGGATATGGGGAAGGTACTATTGTGGGTATTGGGTCAATGGAGGGGGAATACCTGGCCCTGGGCAAAGGCTTCTGTCACTTTGTAAAGCCAGAATGACCCTTTTCAGGCATTTTTAATAGCAGAAAGTAAGTTTTTTTTTTTTTTATTTTCTTTAGTTTACTAACAGGCAAAAAGACAAAAAGACAAAAATCCCAGCAGTGGTAATAGTAATTACACTAAAAGCATGTAAAGAGTGAAAAAGGGAACAAGCTTACCAACTATGGTAAGAAGATTACACTACAAAATGTGTAAAAAGGAGATATTAGTGATAGGAAAGAAATTTAAGATTTTTATAGGAAATAAAAAAAAGAATCAACCTGTCTTCTCACTCCAGTCAAACTTTCGAGAGCGTGAAGTGACCATGTCCAAACACAAAAGCAGCAAACAAGATCTTAGGTATGTTAGGGGTTGGTGCATTATGGATAAGGGAGGAGCTTGAGAGCTTTCTAGCGGCCACGAGCTATATAACAGCCGAGATGGATCCAAGGGTCAGATCTGAAACAACTGTTGAGGAATGAATGAAAATGGAGAACATCAGATCTATGTACAATATATACAAAATGTGTTGAAACTTCCTGATGTAGTATTCATGCATTTTTATTTTTACCATCTGTTAAACTTATCTATCAAGTAAACTTATTATGAGAAGAAAACAGCATAATATAAATGTAGAATAGTTACGAAGTTAACTCATTGTTTTGACCAATATTTCTGAAACCTTAGGTCATAACTTGAAATTGATTGATTTATTAACAGATTTTGGTTTGTATAATTGTGGCTGTTTATCATGAACTGATTTAAAAATTTGTAAAAATTCTGATAAAGAGGGAGAACTTCTGTACAGCCACTTCCTGCTAAGGGTTTTCCTACCAGTGGCTAAAATAGTCCAAAATAAACAATACTCACTTTTTCTAATACACAGGCGAATAGACTTATTATACAATACCATATTTCTAGTCAATGAAAAATTGTCAGCCCACATAATTTTGCTACAACTGTCAATATTATCAGAAGTCGTGAATTATTGAACAATCAAACAAAATATGTTTCCTATAACTTTCTCATTTGAATTACATCTCTACAGGTGAAAGTTATTAGTTTTGGCAATTCTATTCAATTTGCATAGAGTGTAAAAAGCTATTTGTATAACTTTCCAAGTGTAACTTTCCAAAAAGGAAAACTTGTGTTGCTTGCCACTAAGACAAGAGCCAATTTTTTATCAATATCAGACAATGTGTCTAGTTTTTCTTAAAAAATAAATGTTCAAAGTTTGTCATTCAGTTCAGTCCTGTATTCTAATAGAGTATTATACATATTTGATAAAATTGAGTTACCAACTTTATTTTTATACAAATGTTTACATAAATTATCTTATTAGTTTAGATATTTTGTTGGCTGATAATCTAATGGAGTTTTCAGCTTCTCTTGTATGATCTAACCCCTTGAATGTCAATCCATTTCTCATATCTGACAAGTCCAAAATCTTCTAAGACAGAGTAAATTGTCCAGAACTGTGAACCACTATAAAAGCTATATCTTCCAGGGAGATTTTTATTCAACATTACAGCCTTCTCAGAAACCTTTAGTTGAACAAAAAGTATATATGTAATAATCTGTTTTAATGTCTAGATGTTTAAATACAAAATATGTGATGGTTAAAAATACACTGTTCATATAATATGAAAATGTGGGATTGCATCTATTAGACTGTATTGGAGTCATTTACTAAATATTATCCACATTTTAACAGTGATTCTAATAGTATGTTCTAATATTTCTTTTGATTCATCAACTCCACGAGCAATGACTGCCTTTAAAATAGAAGCTGTGAGGATATTCGATATTGTTATCTGTGCTAGCATGATTGGCTGAAGTTGTGTAAATACTTGTAAATAATTGTAAATTACCTTGTATTATATATGCCAGCATGACTAGTTATAATTTTATAAATAAGTTCATGATTTTTGATTATTGCTTTGATTTATGTAAGATGTTTAAATCAAGCAGTGTTCTGGCTGACCAAATGTACATTTTTTTTAAAGGAATTTTGAATGTAGGTTATGTCAATCAGCTGACTTAGATGTGATGTCATTCTGTGCCAGAGCTGAAAGGAATAGAATCTCCACAACAGCTGCCTTGTTTACTTTTTAAAAGTCTGATATAAAAGAGTAGAATTCTCATAACAGCTTTATGTGACTTTTAAAAAAAATCTGCTATAAAAGTAGGTACTGGGTCAATTAAAGTTCAGTAGCAGTTCAGTAGTAGTAGTCGTTGTTCAGTTGTAGTTGTTGTTTTCCATATCAATAGTTATCACTCAGGATTTTCCAGAGCTGTTCAGCAGAAATAGTAAAGTTGCATTTCCAGTTGCTGAGGACCAACCTGAAAAGTGGACATATATTCTTATTTTGCCTTGCAGAAGAGTATCATCTTGTCTTGCTAAATTAATTATATGAGACAGTTAATCTTTAGATAGTTAGGGATCTACAGTTAGATAGAGTTTTCTACAATCAGTGTGAAGCCTATCCAACAGTGTTATTTTCATAATTCCTGTGTGCAAAACTCTGTGGTTTATTGAAATCAGTTATTCAGTGTATATACGTTTTAACTCATTTTATTTATTAAATATTTTATTACCTTTTACTGTGGCTGATTATTTAGAAAGTATTTTAGTAACCTGAAAGTATTTATGCTTATTGTGATAACACCAGGACCACTATGAAAAGCTTTACTGCTTGGAGTTTATGCTACCATTTATATCAATATTTATTTTATCAATACAATTGAACAACCCTTTTGAAGGGTATTGTGGTATTTGACTGATGGCAGCCAGTACCTTTAATTTGGGCCAGAGGACATAGCAGGTACATCTGTGCCAGTCTTTCACAAGAGTGTTTGTATTTGTGAATATCAAATATTTAAGAGTGAGTGTGTCATATACCTAGAATTGGGATACACTGCTCTTTAGTGGTTAGTGTGAAGACTCATTTGGGGACATGGAGTGAAGCATATAATCCAGTCACAGGTTCAGAGCCTGTTCTGGTGTACCCTTAGGGGAAATTGTATGTTTCTATCCCTGCTTTCAGTGATGATCCCTTACCAGAGACAGTGGTGAGGACTGAGGCTCATTAGTTACTGCTCCAGGTTTAAGTGGGGTCATCACAGAAGCCAATACAAATGTTTAAATGTCTGAATGTTTTATTCTTTCCTTATCCCAAGGCCTAATATAGTGGTTAGATGCCAATAAAGCAAGGCACAAAACAAAGCTGCCTATTATCACTGGTATTATTTGCATTGGCAATTGAACCTTTAGCTGCGGCAGTTACACAGGAACATACAATCTGACAATGAATGACAAGATCCATGCTTCAGGAAAGATGAATGTTTAATACAAAGCGAGAATGAATGACAAGATCCATGCTTCAGGAAAGCTGAATGTTTAATGCAAAGCGAGAATGAATGACAAGATCCATGCTTCAGGAAAGCTGAATGTTTAATGCAAAGGAAGAATGAATGACAAGATCCAGGCTTCAGGAAAGATGAATATTTAATGAAAGGAAGAATGAATGACAAGATCCATGCTTCAGGAAAGATGAATGTTTAATGCAAAGGAAGAATGAATGACAAGATCCATGCTTCAGGAAAGATGAATGTTTAATACAAACCAGAATGAATGACAAGATCCATGCTTCAGGAAAGATGAATGTTTAATGCAAAGCAAGAATGAATGACAAGATCCATGCTTCAGGAAAGATGAATGTTTAATGAAAGGAAGAATGAATGACAAGATCCATGCTTCAGGAAAGATGAATGTTTAATGCAAAGCGAGAATGAATGACAATATCCATGCTTCAGGAAATCTGAATGTTTAATGCAAAGTGAGAATGAATGACAAGATCCATGCTTCAGGAAAGCTGAATGTTTAATGCAAAGGAAGAATGAATGACAAGATCCAGGCTTCAGGAAAGAAAGATGAATGTTTAATGAAAGGAAGAATGAATGACAAGATCCATGCTTCAGGAAAGATGAATGTTTAATGCAAAGGAAGAATGAATGACAAGATCCATGCTTCAGGAAAGATGAATGTTTAATGCAAAGCAAGAATGGATGACAAGATCCATGCTTCAGGAAAGATGAATGTTTAATGCAAAGCAAGAATGAATGACAAGATCCATGCTTCAGGAAAGATGAATGTTTAATGCAAAGCAAGAATGAATGACAAGATCCATGCTTCAGGAAAGATGAATGTTTAATGCAAAGGAAGAATGAATGACAAGATCCATGCTTCAGGAAAGATTAATGTTTAATGCAAAGCAAGAATGAATGACAAGATCCATGCTTCAGGAAAGATGAATGTTTAATGCAAAGGAAGAATGAATGACAAGATCCATGCTTCAGGAAAGATGAATGTTTAATGCAAATGAAGAATGAATGACAAGATCCATGCTTCAGGAAAGATGAATGTTTAATACAAAGGAAGATTGAATGACAAGATCCATGCTTCAGGAAAGATGAATGTTTAATACAAAGCAAGAATGAATGACAAGATCCATGCTTCAGGAAAGATGAATGTTTAATGCAATGCAAGAATGAATGACAAGATCACTGCTTCAGGAAAGATTAATGTTTAATGGCATATTACAAGATGGATTGCTGGCTAAGTCCATTTCTAAAGCTGACTGTTTCATAGGATAGGTAATCAAACCTCTTACCTAACCATGACTGATAACCTATTGAATAGTCTATGGTAAATGGTGGATTGAGATAGGATATCAACACTGCATGATGACCAGACGTGTCCTGCAGAGGACTTCAAAGAGAAGGTTCAAGAGCTCCATTTGGAAGGAGCCAGTACAGAGACAGAGTGACCTAATGAGCTGATGGCAGCTGGAGGTCCATCCCAAATATTATCCAAGAAGCATTACGAAACAAGGCACCTCCACACTGTCCTGTGAAGTCCACAAGGAGTGCAAAGAAATATTTTGACTGAAAAATAAAAGATAAGATGACATTTAAATTTAACATTAAAAGAATGTAAAACTTTTGTGTACTGGAAAATTTTACTTTGGTAAGACCGCAAATACATATACCCTACAACATGAAAGTTGTCATTACAAATAAACTCACCATGAAACATAGATTCTGAGTTATAGAATGCAATTAAATTATGGAATATTGCAATTATATCCATGGCACATTATGTTAGTAGCATTTTGCATTTACATAAAGGTATTTACTTCATTATTAGCATTAGCAGCGACATCAAAATGTTGTTACATTTCTGTACATCTCTATAAATGTGAATCATTTTGGTTTAATCAAGTACTAGTATTTAAATGTATTACATAGCTGATGTCTAGTGCAAGTTTTTTTATTAAAAGGGAGGAAGTTTAGCATACTGATGGTACTGCACATGTGCTCTGTTTGCATGTGACCCGCTGGACACACCTTTTTCTCTAGCTCATATCCAAGTAGAGTAGCTGCACAAATGTATATTAAGTCAAATATAATATTTCTTTCTGTAAAAAAACTCTTTGCTGTAGAAATGTACCCTAAGTCAGACCTAACATTTTTTATTGTTTAATGTCTTTTCGCTCAGGAAAGTTTATAATATCTGTGTAAAAATTAATTTCACTACTTCTGACTCAGTTTCTTTTATAATTTTAAGACATATTAATTTGCTTCTATTACATTTCTGTAGCTTTCTGTAACACTGAGCTAAAAGTTATTCAGTGTTTTTCCACTAAAATCAAAGGGCATTGAGAAGCATGGTGGTACAATAGTTAGCATTACTACCATACAGCACTTGGATTGTTGGGTCACCTCTCTACAGGAATGCCATCTTTACAGACTGTGTATATTTCCCTGTGCTTATGTGAATTTCTGCTGTAGAGTTTTGTTTTTTTCCCTGCAATCTAGACTTATAGTAGTATGGTATGTGTGATCAGCTGATTTTTGATCACACATAAGAGCTTTTCTCCCATTTGGGAAGAACTTAATAATTTTTGATCACGGGACTAACTCATATATATGTGTGCATGTGTGTGTGTGTGTGTGTGTGTGTGTGTGTGTGTGTGTGTGTGTGTGTGTGTGTGTGTGTGTGTATGCATGCGTGTATGTGTCTGTGTCTTTCTGTGTGTATGAGTGCCTGTGTTTGGCCCCGCTGTGATGGACTGGTTTCCTATCTTGAAGCCTGGGGATGGTATCCTTCCTTGAGGCACATTGCTTGACCTTATAGATTCATAAAACTAACATTTTGTAGCCTGATCCAGAGCATGGAAATCCTTTAAGACACATATCTGTCTTGCCAACATATCCTATTTATAGTGCAAGCTAAATTTAAATCCTTAAATTAGTAGTTCTGATGCTGTTCATTTTGTGGATATGAAAAAGCTCCAACAGAGCTGGATCTGAGGATGCCTTTTATGCCAGGCATAGATTGCCTCTCAGGAACCTGTAGGAGACAGAAAATAGAGATAGGGCTTTAAAGCGATCCATGTAGGGCAATGTATTTATGCCATGGTATGGAACCTTTGCGGGTATTCCAACTGTTACATATGTCTTGTCAGGTACATGCTGAAGGAGGCATTATACCTAATAATGGGTCTGATAAGAGGTGAGTAAAGTGGCCCTATGACTTCCTTGGACCTGGATGCCATCTCCTTATTTATAAGTTGGGCAACACACAACACAGAATGATTTTCTTACTACCTCACTGGCCACATGTTGGGCAAAGGCCAGATTACTGTTTACATATGTTCCCAAATTCCTTACCACAGGGTCAACTCTTAGGGATGCCTTATCAGTGGAGTAATTAGCCTGGGTGTCTGTTTTCCTATAAGGCACTATAATACATTTCTTGGCATTGAGTTTTAATCTGTGACATTGGTACTAGTCATTTGTCTGTGTAAGACCCTCTTGTACAATATCTGTGTCATGGGGTGAATATATGCAGTTTTCAGTCATTTGAGAACTTAGTCATCCAAGGGCCTTTGACATTAGCCTTTACCTCTGATAAGTAGATGGCAAATAGGATTGGTCCCAGCATTGTGCCCTCAGGTACCCCACTGAAGAACGGTCTCTTAGTGGAGGTGGTCTTATGAATCCTGATTTCCTAGGTCCTGTCTGTGAGCAGCTGGCAATCCAGAGAATTATGTAGGGGTTTATGCCCAGTTCATTACATTTTTCAACTTTACGTGTTGGGAGGTATTGTATCAAACACCTTAGCCAGTTCCATGTAGGTGGTGATATGCACAATTTTCCCGTCATCCATTCCCTTGGTGACCTACTCAAAGAACTCCACCAGGTTTAGTAGGCATAACCTTCCCCTGACAAAACAAAACTGTGCTGAGTTCAGTGTCTGAAGGTTGCCTATGTCTTTGTTGATCATTCCATTATAATTCATTCCATGGCTTTGCTGTTAGACGTGTCAGCCTATTGGGTCTGTAGATTCTGGGGTCATTTGATGGTCCACCATTGTGAAATGGGATAACCATTGTAGTACTCCATTCTTGTGGTACAAAACCTGTTTTAAGGCCATAGTTGAAAAACAACTCAAGTGGTCTTGGTAGGTCATGTTTCAAGCTGTATAGGAGGCTTCCAGGGAAATTTTTGTGGCCAATTGAAGCTGTATTTTGGCTTTAGTGAGCACTGCCAGGATCTGCCTCCTGTTAATAGTTGGGGGAGTTATACTAGAAGGTAGTTCATGGGAGAGGTGGGGGGAGTGGCTGGTGAAGTCTGAGGTGAATTTGTTAGCTAGCAGATTCGCTATGTCACTGTGTTCATTGAAGGTGACACTACTGACCACCAGTTTGGTACACTAATGTGTGCTGCCTTTGAGGTTACAGACATAGCTGTAAGGTCTTGTGGTTGTCTTTAGCCTGTGAGGCTCTCTTGACCTTGTAACTGTCCTTGTTGGACTTAATTAGTCCATTTAATTTCCTTTTTAGTTTAATTAGAGAACTCATCATTATAAGAGTTGCCCTTCCTCATTTTAGCCATGACTTTTTTCATTTTGTTATATACCCTATTAGGATTCCACCAGTATGGTTTGTTTTTAAGAGTTAGTTTCTTGTTTACTTCTACTAGGTACGTTAGCCTCTATGCAAACATTTACATAGTTGCACAGGGCCCCTATGAACAATTCTGCATAGGTTGCTGTGAACTCAGAGTTAAAAGGGGCATTGAATTTTGACAAACTATTGCTTAATAGAATGCAGTTTGCTTTGGAATAGTTACTAACTGTTACAGGGTTTGCTGGAGTTATCGAGATGATTTTTATTTCAAAGGAGACAGCTTTGCGGTCCACTCTCACCAGTGAGGATGTGACACTGGGGGAGTGTGCAGCACTATCCCATATTGGTGAGTACCAGGTCCAGTATGTTTGAAGTTATGGTGGGTGTGTGCACTATCTAGTCAAGGGTATTTGTGTTAATAAAGTCTAGAGATCATTGTGCCTGTGAGTTTAAGGCAGTGTATGTTTTAATGGTGATTGTCTCCAGTAGGTACAGGTATGAGCTATGAGATTCTTGGGACGTATAGTGTAACTTATAACTTGCTAGGATATGGTATGGGACTCTGTCTGTGGTGATCTGCTCATGGATAAACTTCAGGGCATCATCCTGTTTAACCAACCTAGAGGTATACTTGTTGCTAATGTAGATTGAGAGTGCTCCACCTTTTATCTCTGTCTGTTCAGCTGATGGTCTAAATGTCTGGAAGACAGTTAAGGCTTGCACTGCCTATACTGTTTTCTGTGGATTTAAACCATGTCTCAATAACAATTTAAATGTCCATATTATCCAGAGTGAGGGGAGCTTGTAGGGTGTGTGGTTTCTTGTTTAGGTTTGTATCACTGAGCAGTAACTCTTTTAGGTTTCTTTGGGTTGTATTTGCTAAGTCAGTAGGTCTTTCAATTTGGTATTGCCTAAAAAGGCTCCAAGGGGTGAAACAAGTTTTAAAAAGAAACCCAGTAACCAAAAGAAGAAAATACAAATAAAAACAAAAAACAAACAAACTAGGAACTATAAAATGTTACCAATATTTGGAAGCCTAGTGGGGACAGGTACAGACCCTCCTTTGCAAAACAATATGGTTTGTTAACCATGGCCACCCATATATTGAATCCTCCTGGAAAGATAGAAAGTAAACCATTTATTTAAATCCATCCTCTTTTGCTCATACTGGTAGAATGCTGCACAATGAAAGGCACGTACCTGCCTTAGACACATATTCAGAGAAATCAATAATGTCTTTCTTCATATAATCCAGGGAGGTATGTCTCTGGTAATTAACATCCACATGGACTATACCAGAGTCATCTAACCATCGTCTTCTTGTTCAGTCTGCTGTGTGGTGCATCTATGAGGCGTACAATGGAGTCCCATATGACAAGAGTCCTGGGTAATGTGTTTAAAATGCCTTATGGGCTTTTTTGTTGTAGGCATATGTGTGGTGTTTGGTTCTACTTTTAGTGAGTGCTTTAGAGATTGCCAAGGATAGGGTAAACATTATGCATACTGTGTTGGTTTCTTAAGGACTAAAATATTGTCTGTGAACATGAGACAATTGCTACATTGTCTCAGGATGCACATACATACCAAGCTGGCTTTGCAGGCATTTGGACATTGCATAGCCATGTTTTCCTTACCTTTATTTGGGTGGGAAGTTATAAGTTATGGACTGGGTTATACAGAGGTCCCCTTGGGTATTGTCTGGGGTTTGGCACTAGACTACATTAGATTGTGTTAAGATTTAATTGTAGTGATGTTTTAAATATGTGTGTGGAGTTTGGCTTTGTTTTAGCCAAACTAAGTTACAGGTTTCAGCTGTAAGGGTATTTTTATAGATATAATTTACTCAAGAGCAATACTGGTTTGCTAGGTGGGCACTTAGTATTATGGATATATGAAAAACAATGGGTGGAAAAAGTACTTAAATAGCTTACACAACAGACAATAGCATTAAAAGAGGGGATAGAAGTAAGTTAGATGTCAGATTACAATAGGAGATGGAAGCCAGAGACACAAAATTCAAGCTACAAGAAGCAGACTTCATAGAGAGGGATCCGATAAAATAAAGCCAATTTTGGAGCTCTAGTTCTGTGGTTGTATTTCAGAAACTTTAGCTTAATGTCCCAATGGGGGCTGTAGCAGACATAAAGAACAGGGGAACAAACACTAGCAAACTAAACAGAAAGGCACTGGAATACAACTATAAGCAGGTAAATGATAAACAGAATATAAGACTCTGGCAGCAAAACTAGAATATAAACAGCTGTAAAAGTCCTGAAGAGGAAGTCTTGGAGCAGAATTCACAATACTGCCAGTATTGCAATCCCACCACAGGTGAAGGCACTAGAATATGCATAAATATACGAGTAATGCTGTTTATGGAAAAAATGCAGTAATATATGACTAAATGAGGTTCAAATCTGGCAGTAGTTCATAGTTCTGCCAGAACTGTGAATGAACCTACAAGATTAAGGACCCAGGCAGATGTCAAAATATAAACAGCAAGCTTTTGCAAGTAATTCTACTTATGGAGATAAAGGTGCAGTGTAATGTATAAATGATACTAAAATCCAAAACTGCAAATGAAGCTACAAGACTAAAGTTCCCGACCAAACTAAAAAAATGCAGATAACTTTTTTGAGTAAAACATGGAAAAAAGGAAAAAAGTATCACTACACAGGTCGTTACACATGCAACTTAAAATATTTAAGCAGAATTTAAATAAAAGCTTTTTTCTTCCCTTTTGATTAAAAGCTTGTTTCTCACACTTTGGGGCTTTTCACAACTCTCAGAGTCTTGAATAAAAGACCATACTAATACCAGAAATTATTGAAATTTCCACATAACTTAAATGTGGCGGATTAGCATTTGTTCATTTTAGTTCATAATGTTTGTTTACAGACTATGAGAAAACTACTTATTATGCCTATCAATGTAATCGGTGCTTAAAGCAGTTACTGATAAAACAAATAACTGTTCTTGGTGTGATATTCTGTTTTAACAATAAGGTTGAACCTTCAGAAATTAACAGGCATCCGAATGCTCATATTTAATTTATAGTTAGCATTCAGTTTCTCAAGTTCAAACTTTCTTTCTTTCTTTTTTTATTTATTTCAGTTTGGTGACTGGGGAAGTTCACTGAAGAGCCCATTTTCAGTGGAGGCCCGGGAAGAAAAGCTCCAATAACATGTTACATACAATTAGAATATACATTAATGTTAGGCAAAAAATATCATATTACATACATACCCATACATACAAAGAACGGCATAATGCAGCATAAAAATATGCAAAGCAGTATAACATAATTGTTAGGGTGGACAACCAGTATTATACAGACTGGGGAATTTGTGAGGAGAAATACAGGTAATGGAATGTTGATGTGAAACTTAATGAAACGTATAGCATATAATAGGATTGTTTTCTGCCATGATTATGCAGAGAATAATCTTGTACTGTTTTAATGTTGCTTAAATGATATTAATGTTGTTACAAGGTAAAATTATACAGCAGTGTTACAAAACAGACTTGGCCCATTATTACAGGCAGGACTTCTCAGTAAATGAAAATGCCATGGACTGAACACATTTTATCAGTAAATTGTCTGCCGTTCAACTCTTACTTGCCTTGAGGGAATGTCACTTGGTGTTGCAATGTCATTTTCTTATGTGATTTGTTCAAAAATGGGCATTTGCAATAGAACAAGGAGATTAAAGCTATTAAGTAATGTCAGACCTGTGAGTTTACAGTTAACTATTAGGTCACAGTGCCTTTGTCAGTATAGTTTTCTGGTAAATAGAGCTCATTTCAAGATATCGTCATATTTAAGATCTTTGTCTCTGATATTTTAGCTATTTCTCTGACTTAGAATGTAGAAAACTTAGATATAGGAACATAGTGGCACAGCATGTAAGAAACAAACATAAAGATTAAGTAACTTTGTAAAACACAACAGCAATCATTCATGTTATGTTACACAGAAATGGTTGCTAAGGGCAAAGCAGTTGTCAAGGCAAGTCATGTACTACAGTATTAATTTTATGCAACCTGCCATCTGCTGACCTCTAATTTTAAAATTCATTTGCAGTTTCTAAATTTAGAGTACATTTACATGATGCCTGCTTTTACATGCATGTTATACCTATTTCTCAAGTAAAAACGAGCAATCACCATTAAACTTTTCTAGTGTTTATTGCTCGCCACAGTATTAATATTTCAATTAAAATGCAATTGTCAACTATTGAATACCAATCATACAGGCGCAAAATCAAATTCTTTAATGGGTTTTGGTTGTTGGTAGGCAAGCTTATAATTTAACAAGCAGCTTGTAGTTATGCTTTCTCCTCTAGTGCTGGATATGTAAAGGAGAACCATTAAATATATGAAGCAGAGTACTACCACTGGGCATACAACTATTACAGCACTGCTCTTTGTTCTTAAATCAAACATCTTCATTCTTAGCTCAGTTTACAAACCCATAATGCAAAAAAAAAAAAAGAAAAAACTGGTGTGTACTCTAATTTTACATTGCAAGCTGTAATTTTCTGACAAGTTACAATAAATGAAAGAAGTGCCACAGAAAGGAAACTGTGCACAACCATTTTACCTAGTGAAAATTACAAAACCCTCACATACCCCCCTCCCCCCAGGGGGATGCAACAGATATAACAGTGTCAGTGGCTTTTATGCTTTTATACCATCAACTGTCCAGGTGATGCATAAAAGCTACAAATAACTATACCAACCTAACACATTTACTCTTGCTTTTTAATGCCACAATAACAATTGTTCAGTTGTTCAATGAATGTAACACAGCAAAATCAATTTTTATAGGTTGCTACCAAGTGGCTTGTCCTGACAAATAGCCTCACAGAGTGAAGCACACACACACACACACACACACACACACACACACACATATATATATATATATATATATATATATATATATATATCTGGGTCTACTACACATAATCTAAATTTCATATGATTGAAATTCATTTGACTGAGACCAGAACATCAAAGCAATCAAAAGCAATATGGAGGAGTGTTGTATTAAAAAGCTTCATTTTGAGATTGAGCTGGTGTGTGAGGTTGCAGTAGATAGGGAATAATGTATGAATAGTAAAAGTAGTAGGGAGAAGTTTTGTGGGAGTAGTTATGTACTTCTGCCCGAGTAGAGAGGTGGAGAGGGGAAAATGAAGTGAGAGGAGGGAGAAATGTAGTGGGGTGTGGAAGTGGTTGGTGTGATGTTGTAGGATTGGGTATTGGGTGATGGGTGTGGTTATGCTTAAGTATAAATTTAGGTGAAGTGTGGGTGTGTGGGAATTGGGGGTAGGGTAGGAGAGTGGAGTGGAGTGAGCCTGAGTGCAGTGAGGGTGAACAGAGCAGGTAGAACTCATGGAGGTAGACTGCAGCAGTAAGTCAGCTGAAAAAGACAAAAATGATCTACAAGTTGGAACTAAGGTAGGCAGCAGGTCAGTGCCATCTATGACACCAAGGTAAAGAGAAGCAGAGGTAGTGTTTAATTTAGCACAGTGGTCCTACTGAGAATTTAAGTGCAGTAGTATGGGTGATTGAATGGAAAAAAAAAACTTTGTGGAGAGGTAGTGGGGCAAGGGACAGTTTTGCTGGGCTGCTATTTCCTTGTAAGTGTGTACTTACTAGAAATGCTACACCTGGATGGCTTTCAGCTACAAAAGTAGAGCAAATATGGTGTCCAGGGTTTTAAACCTTTGGTGTGTGTTGCTGTGCAAACACTTGGGGGGGGGTGGAGAGAAACAATCAATTGGAGTAAAGGGTAGAAGGGGAGAATCCAAGGCACTCTGCAAACCTAGCTAATTAGCAAAGGACAGCAAAGAAAATAAGGTAAACATACAGACACCCTGTTCAAGGAGTGGAAAGTTTCTCTAAGAAAAACTGTCAGTAGGAATACACTACAGGTAGAAGTTGTATGCTGCTTACTAGTCTGCAATGGCAGACTTTATTCTCTTTTACATTTGTATTCCCCTTTGGTCATTGTTTGTAGCACACTATGCAGCTAAAGATAAAAGCATCTTGAGACTTTGCATCTTTGTTTGGTGTTTAATTAGTGAAGAATAAGTACTGAGGGGGAGGGACTGAAGGCTATGACTATTGAGAGGGGCTAAATATATTAACATAAAACAGAAAAGTTAAGCAAAATGTATCAACAATGAAATGGATGAAAGGGGTGGGGTGGGGGGAGCTAAGAGGAAGAAGGTTTGTAGCTGTCACCCCTGGGGCATGCACTCTAGCTGACTGTAACAGACTTTAACAAGGCATAACAGTAGTCACAAAAGCAGGCCCCTACACTACACATAAGTGGCAATGGCAAGTTTTTTTAAGTTAAAGCTGGGGCTGCAGTCTTTATTTTTTGATGATTGCTGGTTAGAGTTTCCTTTGTAGAGTAGAGTGAGAGGAGTCCTCATTCACACATGTAAGAGGGGGGAGACCCAAAGTGACCAGGTGCTCAGTAGCACTAAAATTTACAAATAAGACAAAAGGAAAGAATATAAGACTAAAAGCAACAAAATAAGGACATCAAAATAAGTATAGACATAATTAATATTGTACAGAAAGCAGAGCGCGTTAACATAGCCTATTAAAAGTCACCAAAACAAATACATTGAGACTCTACAACCAAACTTATTTAGTAGGAGTCAGTGTAACTAGTTAGAATATCCCTTTACCAGACAATATTGCAACAATGTATCAGTTTCACCAGTTTACCATAAATATCATTTAGCACTTTACAATGAATGTTTAACTTACAGAAACAGAGTATCACTTCCTCAGCACTATCATTTAGAGGAGCCCTGAATTAAGTTTAGTAAAAATGGGAGCAAGCAAAACAAAAACCTAAGTTTCAAATATCCAGATATAAACTATACTAGCAAAATAAAAACATAACTGGAAAGCTGCCTTAGAGAGAAATTACTGTAAAACTCTATGCAGGGATAGTAAGCTTACAGTGTGGAAGACAGCACTGAGAAAAATAAAAAAAAATAATAATAAATGTAGAGAGAAAGAGAGGGAGATACACACAAACCTTCCAAGAAGCACACATTTATGTAGTACAAGCCACTCAGCCAACACTCCTAACCTGGTGGAGTGCCTGGAAAACATACTAACGTATGGACAACAGACTCTCTTCATTTTGCTGTTTTAATGAAACACCTTCCACCCCCACCCCCGAAAAAAAACATCTTCTATAAAGTCAGTCATGGTAGGCAAATTAACATCCAAATTAAAATATGTTCTTAATTATTATGAATTTAGTTTTGATTTTAATTTACCTGCTGCCACTGTAACATTATACACCTGTTTGCCTTCTTAACTTATTCCAGCATTATGGACAAAGGTGTACAGTGGTGTGAAGCATGCTATACAGCCTTTGCCCATAATATTTGATTACAGTTTATTTTTATTCTACAAACAAAATATGCAGCCCAAACTCCTGCCAAAACCACTACTTTACATACCAATGCCAAGCAACTTAATTTACTATCCTTGTAGCATTCATAACTACTGCAATGAAACATTTGTCATTTTTTAGTGGAAAATATGTAACTGCCAAGATACCTTGCTAAATGTAGACTTTTAAATGTTGTTGTGCATATATTTCTCTGTTTTGCTGGTGTTTTTCCTATCTGCATCCTGTCTTGGGTATATTTGCTTTCTTGTGCTCCCAGTTATTTCTGCCATTGTTTCAGACAGCAGTAGAATAAGGATTAAAAGTAGAAGCAATAAGTCTCATATAATGGGGCAGTGAGGTATGTCATCAGAAGCAAACAGGTGTAAGCAGTAAAACGAGTAAAAGTACAAAGTGGACAACATTCTAGAGACCATTGAAGGGCACAGGGCAGTTTCAGCATCTCACACTACACAGTAGTGGAGATAGCAAGGTTAAGAAAAAAGGTAGTAGAAAGGTCACAAAAACTAGGCAGGAGATCAGGTATGAAGAAGATGGACAACAGTACATCTCTAATACAAGGACCAAAGAAGTTCTTCCTAAAATTAATGTGGGCAATGCTTTGGAAGAAAAAGTATACAAGTCATTTTTAAAGAAGGTTATGGAGACTTCTTACATACTGTAATGTAAAATTCATTGAAAATGTTACATCCTCAGTGGACTAGATTGAATAACTGAAGCTCCTCTTCTTAGAAGTGGTAGAAAAGTCAATGTGAGTACAACAGATCTTGCAATAAGAACACTGTAAAAAAATCCAGCAGAAATATTCCAAAAGGGAATAGGGTTGTTGATCATACACCTTGCTGTTCAGGTAACCATTGAGGAGCCTAGCCCATATTCTGAGTTGCCTTGAAACACTGCTGAGTTAAGTGACTTGCTCAGTGTCACACAGTAGACAAATAAGAGCTATGGGAATCAAACCCTGTACCATAAGGACTACATGTCACAGCCTTAACCCTCTGCACCAACTGCTAGTCTGATTTTTTTTTACCTCAAGCTCTCTATGGTGAAGATCCTGAGAATCATGTAATTGTAATTGACAGCACAACTTAAATAGATTATTTGGCTAACCTTTAGAAACACAAGGTTGTTGTATCCAGCTAATGTCCATAACCATTAGGGTGTCTGCAAACATATCCCATCTAAAAACTAAATACAAGTGGAAAGGATACACATCTGATCAAACTGGTAAAAAAACTACAAGAAAAACCTAGCCACGCTAGAGTTTTTACAGTGTGATTCCTTCAAACCTCTTTTAAATGAGGATAATGGGATATATGCAAATGACTCCTTAAGGACATCAGGTGTTTCAGTAATATGGCAGTTCTGAATGCCCATGACTTTTTCCTTTTAAGTCTGTTTATGGACAAATTCAAGCCAATAAAGCCAAATCCCACTAGATGTGGACATGCATGTTTCAGTCTTATTATGAACTCATCAGCACAGCACGAGTGGACTGTTTGGCTAACCTTTAGAAACACAGTGTTGTTGTACCCAGCTGATGTCCATAACCATTAGGGTATCTACAAACTATCCCATCTAACAACTAAATAAAAGAGTAATGAGGACACAAAGCTAATCAAATTTGTAAAAAACTGCAAGAGAAACCTAGCCAAACTAGAGTTTTCACTGTGTGATTTCTTAAAGCCTCTTGTAGGTTTTCAAAGAAAGAAGGTATTCAAAGACAGAAGAGAGAGTTTCACTATACATATATGATAAATTGGAATCAATTTGACTTTAAAGCAGGAATTCGGAGATTATAGAAAGGAGTATTTGTATTAAAATGGTGGTTAGGATATGTATATTCTGTAGACCCCCAAACAGAATAAGGAGGTGATTAGTGCATTTTGTAAAACAATAGCTTCCTATTTTAAGAATAATTTTAAGAATATTTCAGCATCTCTTAATGTTCCTTAGGTTTCCTGAGATGACATTTCTGGTTGTAAGGAGGCTATTTGTGAATTGGTACTCTCAGCTTGTTAGGGATCCAACAAGAGAGGGTAACATTCTGGGCTAAAATAAAAAAGCTATTATTGATTGTACCATAGAACTTGAGTTATCTGTGTCAGATCATGCCACTGTTACCTGTAAATATCTTATATGTAGGCATGGTACATCTCAGGAGAGGTATTCTGCCAAATGAGCTTACTGCAGGGCTGATTTTGTACAGATCATGGAAATGCAGAGAACTTGAAACTGGGAAGCTATTATTTGTTCAGTATGTATTCAGGCTGGCTATTAGAGATTTTATGATTAGAGAACAGTTTGTGCCTCTGCTCTCAAATAACCCTTTCTGCTGCATGTCTCCCTGGTGGAATAAAGTTTTGTATAAGGCTAATAAAAAAATGAAGTACTTTTGGAAAAAATACGAAAGACGACCTAATATAGAAAACAGGGAAAGATTTAGAATGGCTAGAACTAGTTTTAGAAGGTGAATGAGGTTTGTCAGGAATAAATATAAGTTGAATCTAACTTGACTTTCCTCAGATAGTAAGAAAGCCTTCTTTAAACACCTGAAGCAATATAAGTTTGTTTATAAACTTAGATATAACATAGATATTTATGGATGCTAAACCAATCACAGAACCGAAGACTTTTGCAGAAATATTTTTAGAAAATATATTTTACTCACAAGCTAGGATCTCAGAGAATGGCTCCTACTCATTTTTTTGATGATTTGTCTCCTAATCTTTTTTCCACTAATGATGAGAATGTGTTTATGAGGACAAAACCTCAATAAGGATATCACCCTTTGCTTAATTTACTGCTTTCAAAAATCACTCCAGGGAGAGGATGTCCCAAGCAAATGGAAGAAGACTTTGGTTGTCCCACTATCCAAGGGAGGAGACCTTATTAGAGTTGAGAACTACAGACCAATACAAACAGAAAGACCAAATGCAGTCTCAGCCTAAGTTATAATCCTACTGTAACAATGAAAAACAAAGAAGACCAAATATCAATAGAAACAGAATAGAACAGATATTGTAGCAATAAAAAACAACAAAGAGCAAATATCGATATAAAAGAGAAAAAAACAAAAAATACCAATAGACTGATTAGTCTGTCTGTTCATTGTGCACATTTTTTAAATAATAAAAATCCATTATTGCATAAATGAGAATAAACCCTTGTGATGATACAAAGGACAAATGATCTAGTTTCATGAGAAAAACAATTCTAAAAAGGAAACCGACAGATATTAAAAATTGTTGCAGTGGCTGAGGAGTATTTTATGGGCTGTAAACTCACACACATACACATTTAGACAATCATACACATACATCCCAAAAGCAGTAATCATGCTCCTATATTACACACAGACAGAAAGTCAGACACACACACACACACACACACACACACACACACACACACACACACACACACACACACACACACACACACACACACACATTCAGTTGGCTTTGCAGTACTCAACTCCTGTAATGCTACCACCCTCAATCCTCCCATTAAAGTTAATGGGTACTTTTTTTGTTTATTGCTAAAAAAGCTCAGTTGAACTATTCTTTGAATCCATCTACCACACTATTTAGATTAAGGCATTATTTCCAGAGTGCACATTACATGCATTATACATTTGCATTCTATGCATCCCCAGATTGCTACATTTGCATGTGACTTCACTAATGAGAATGATGTCCATGCTATAGGCTGGTGCCATTGAACTGTTGTAGCTGTACAGCAGTCTCTGAATCACTCAAACCTAATGCACTGTACAATCCTGCTGTGAACGTGATAGGCATTTCTGAATCCCAGGGAAGATGTCTGTATATAATGTCTCCTAATAATCTATGTGATGCTTGATAGCAGTTTATGTTGCAAATGTGATATTAAATGTAAAAGACTGATATTGTGAGTGAAATGTAAAGATTGTTTTTGGTTAGGATACTGTATTAGTTTTGAGTCATTTAGATATTTTAGCACTTTATAGTTGTTTGTAGTTGGTTAAGAGATTTGGCTGGGCTATTAATGATGGGGTTAACAGTGTATTGAACTAAATCAGAAGGGGATATGTGTTTGTCCATAACTTTAATGAAAATGATAAAAAGAAGAGAGACCAAGATGATGCCTTGGGAAATGCCTACAGTTAAAGGCTTGATGAACTACTTACTTTGTTGTGATTAAACAACCTCTTCTCTGTATTGTAAAAAACAAAATTCATTTTATGGTGATGTGAACTTGTGTAGTTCCTATATGGAGATATGTGATACTATTTCACATGAAGTAACATGCTTGCTTTCCATACACATTGATCAGTCACCACTCCATTGAATGGCTGGTGCTGTGGTTAGCATGTTGTATGTTCTAGTACAGTGTAACAAAAGGAGATACTGCCAGCAGAGCTATCTGGAATTTTGTAAATAATGATATGTTATTTGTGAATATCAACATAATGTATATAAGATGCTTGTGTTATGAATGTATTAGAATGGTATGTCATGCTTGAAGGTATTTTCAAAGTGCTGTTTGAAATGTAACCACAGCATGCCCTACTGTTAACTTCAGTCTAACAAACATCAGAAAAATAGCTGAAACTAAATTGATTTATGGCTAGGCTATAAAATATGATATATTTCAGTTTCAATGCAGGAAGGAAACACAATTTCTGTACTAGGGAACTTTCTGTATTGTCTTGGAAGTGTTTTATTGTTTTATGACTTCCAGCATCTGTGAAAGATCTGAGGAAAAGCCCTTGTCTATGTATTTTTACAGGTAGATACTAAATGCTGTCAGCTGCCATCAATGGTTGTTTTTGGCCTGGGGACTATAAGTCAGATGACAAGAAATGATGTCATTCTGCAAGCTAGCTCAGCAGTAATATTTGAGATATTAATTTAAGAAGTCTCTTAGAGAGACACAACATTCTATATCTATATATGGCAACAACAAAATCAATTCACCACATCTGCCTTGCTCTTAAGTAAGTTAACTAGGGTATAGTAACTCTTTAAGATACAGTCAGGAATACAAAAAAAAATTAGTTTAGTTATTTTTCTTTATTTATTTGAGACTGTCCCGCAATACTGTTTTAAATATTTGTTGTGGTTTTGAACTCTGATGTCACTGTGAATATATATTTAGTATTGTTTTGTGATTTTATTATTTAGTATTAAATATATTTAAACCTTTCATTGTGGCTGATCTGTGTAGAGATATTTAAGTTTTGAGAGTACTTGCATATTTATTTAGTGACGCTGTGTGGGCCCCTCCTAATTGCCTTGCTCTTGGTCAAATTACCATTTGTATTAATAGTAATATTACACAGTAAAATTGGACAACCTTTGTTAAGGGCCTTAAAGTAGCTGATAAGGAGTTAGCTGTTGGCAGTGATAACTACCTTATAGTCTGGGCAAATTGGGGCATAGATAGTAAACCTGTGCCAGACATTCCCAGCTGTGTGTGTGTGTGTGTGTGTGTGTGTGTGTGTGTGTGTGTGTGTAAATCAAACCTCAAAGAGTGTGTGTCAGCTACTTGGGCAGGGACAAGAAGCACTGGTTGGACAGAGAGGGTGATGGATGTCTTGGGTTGGCCACTCAGCTGAGATCTCTACTCTATAGCTGTGCCAGTGGACAGTCTTATTGGGGATCTGGAGAAAGAGGGAGAAACCAGCCCTGGTCTGACTGTGGTCTCTGTGTGCTCTTAAGGGAAATTGCACTTGATGCAGAGAGCTGCATCCTGAAATAGTGTGTGTGTACTTGTCATCCTCCCATTGTACAGCCCCCACTGTTGCCAGTGTTGAGGACTGAAGCTCCTTGATTACTGGTTCAGTGGTGAGGCGTCACATACGGTGACACATCATCTTGGTTTTTCTGAGTATGTGGGGTCTCAACATGTTGGACAGCACCTCTTTATTTGTGAATTATTTCATGCCCATGGATCATGCATTGCATTCAGTTGCTTATGCAACATAATTTACATGTGTGTCATTCTATGCATTTCAGCTCACGTGCCTATTGCCTGCCTTAATTACATGTTACTATGTATGAGGTCTGCTGTTGTTTTTTGCAAGCCCAGGTGTGCAGTATGCCCTTGGAGGTGCACACTCTCAGATATTCATTACCACAGCATCAACAAGACTGTCATATCATGGCTTACATACCATTTTTGTAATTCAACTTTTCACATCCTATGTGGGCAATGGGTAGCTTGCACTCTCAGTTAAATTAACATCTGGACTGTCGATAGTCTTTGCACTTGGAACCATGCCTGCCTTTTTATGCCAGAGTTAATATTACTGAAGCCTGAGAGGTATGTGGACTTGCATTACCATTTTCACATTAAACATGTTCCCAGGAGATATTTACTCCTTCTGCTGAAATCCTGTTCTTATTGGTTCTGTATTTATTTTGTTCAGTCTTTTAGCCCTCTGTTGGTAGTTTCTTAAGTGTTTACAATGAGGTTGCTACCACATGTTGATTACCTACATCTGCATGCTCAGAAACTTGGAAGGAACATGTGACTATAGCCTTGTATTTGTCCATGTTTTGCTTGCCTTTCTTTTCTGCATGGAATACTACTGCCTGTTATTTGCATATGTTTCACCAGTTAGTGCTCTTATTTATGGAATACATTACAGTCTTATATATTCATCATCTATTTGTTTTGCTGTGTTGGTGGGATGATCATTTCTTAGTCTACTTTACCTGTTTTTTTTATGTTAAAAATGTCAAGATATTTTAGTGTACCCATCACTGAGCATAATTTACAGGGTTTACATTAGAACTTCCACTCACATACACATTACAATGCAGTAGTCAGAGAACATACTGTAATGTTGGCTGGCTCCTCACATGTGACTGAACAGTGTTCTTTATTTTCTTTGCCATCTTGTAACTGTGCTGACCATTATGTCTGGGCACACAGATGTGAAATACATACATCTCCTTTTCACTGCTTGCTGGAATCTTCAGGCTAATACTTAATGATAACAAAACAAAGATGTTCTAATTTCTGCTTTTCCTGGTTGGGGTCACCACAGCGGAACTCCGGTCCACTAATGATTGGCAGTAGATTTTTACAGTACCGAGGTGCCAGCTCGACGCCCAACCTTCAACGAAGGCACACCCATTCACGCATGTCTTTTGAATGCCACTCGACTGCGGAGAGGACATGTAGACTCCACAAAGAAGGTGCTCCAGCCGAGAATCGAACGGGAGAGCCTCTTTCTGTGAGGCAACAATGCTACCGCTGCACCACCGCAGCGATAACAAAACAAAGATATTGTTTTTTTATTTCTCTCTATTGACTTACAGTACCATTAGTCTGAATTACTACTTTCTTTCAGTGACCTTGAATTGCAAGTCTGCACATCATTTTCAATTACTTCCTTTGACTTTTATTAGCAGCGGATGTCTTAACTGAGATTTACATTAGGTTTTAATGTGGAGTCAGAAAACATGCAAAATGACAAACATCAGCACTAAAACATTCTGGGCCTTGCCTTACAGTGATGTGAAATTTGAGCATTGATATTGGGTTGTATGAACCCAAGCTTTCTGTACAGAGCCATTGTTTTTGCAGTTGATGGATTTTGATGTGCTGCATGTAATTCTCTCATGTCATTAGATTTGTAGCATGCTAAGTGGGTATAAGTTGTACACATGGCCATTGGGCCTTTATACTTGTGAGCAACATGTTCTTTTTGTCGAATTAGAAATAAGTGGATCATAAAACAGTATGAACACACACACACACACACACACACATATATATATATATATATATATATATATATATATATATATATATATATATATACTCCCCTGTGTCCGCTTGGGTTTTCTTCGGGTGCTGTGGTTTCCTCCCACATTCCAAAAACATACAGTAGGTGGATTGGGCACTCTGAATTGGCCATAAGTATGAGTGTAAATATGAGTTTGAGGTGTGGATGTACTACTGTGGCAGGGCTAGCCACCTGGTGGTGTAAACCTTGGCTCTAGATAATTGTCACTGTTGAATTGAAACCCTGACCCCATGTGCAAAAATGGGAAAAAGGAATTGTGGATGGATATGCACACACACATATATGGATGTATTATTTGGGTGGGAGAGTGTTGGAATTCCTGATTGTCTGCCATCATCTCTTGTGCTAGTGCTGTAGATGTGTATTATGTTACCAGGGATGTGTATACAAAACAGATATGCTGATGTTGTTAAACAGATGTATTTATGCATGACATTATGATTTTTTTCAATGTTGTATGTTGGATGTTCTTTTCCATTTTTCCTGTAATGCAGCTGCAATGTAATGGTACTGGTCAGTGAATATTACAGCAGTGCTATAGTTTTTTTTGTATTTGAAGTACTACTTTGCAGTTATCAGCTTTGTTTCCATATATGCCGCATGGTTCTATAATTAGCAAGCAGTTGAATCTATGTAAATGTTAGACTTTAACACATATTAGCAACTAATGACAGTCCATTTATACTGGCTACATTATGTTTTGCATGCATACATCATGACATTATGTAGAATGGTGAGATGTATAAATGCTGCATTTTCTATCAGGTTTCTCATTGAAATGGATGTTGCACACCATGTTGTGCTATGCAGCACTGCATGTCTAGTATGCTACACTTACACTTACACCATGTTGTAACTTGCATAAATCATGGCACGTATTGCATGTGGAGCAAAAGGATTTATATGATGAAGTATGACAGATGAAGTTATTAGATTAATGTAGTGTGGGCAGCACCATGTACAAGAAGTGATACATTTTTGGGATACTGGGCACTCTCTTCTTGAACTTGCATTACTGCACGTACAAGTGGATCCGTCACTCTTTCTGTTGCACTCGCCATAGTTCAATACAGCTACCGGCCTCATGTGAATAGCACTGTGGACTGGACATTCTGCATTAATACCATTGGGTCTCTGTATGAACTGGATGATATTTCTGTACCCAGGCCCTTGTTTAAAAATACATTTCAAGCTGTAAACCAAAGTTCTGAACATATCCCTTTAACACAAAATGCTACAGTTGCATCTGATCTGAATGCAGCTTCAAATATGGAGCAGCATGTTTCTGTTGTGGAAACGATGATAAATGAGGTGACAACAGACAATGCACAAAATGAGGTGACAACAGACAAAGGACAAAATGAGGTGACAACAGACAATGCACAAAATGAGGTGACAACAGACAAAGGACAAAATGAGGTGACAACAGACAATGCACACAATGAGGTGACAACAGACAAAGGACAAAATGAGGTGACAACAGACAATGCAGAAAATGAGGTGATAACAGACAATGCACACAATGAGGTGACAACAGACAAAGGACAAAAAGAGGATTTTCCTTCTCAGTTTGGGATAAAACTGAATTTACCCAAAAAATACACATAAGGAAGCAGGAATCCTCACAAGAAAGAAATTGAATAAGAAGAGGAAACGGAAGACAAAAGGCTCCTCAGATGCACAGCTGGTCCAGTTCCAAGAGATGAATGATGAAATGACTGTTTTGAATCTTTCAGCTGTGAATTTAAGTCAGTCGGACATTTCTTTGTTAAATACGAGACTTCAGTTTATCCCTACTGCTTATGACTCTGTTGCTAATGCTTTAACTGATCTTAAGTTGTTTACTAGAAGTTTGGAGTTAAAGTTATTATTTGAAGATGAGAATAATCAACTTTATTCCATCTAGTACTCCTGTGATTGCTGCTTTCCAAACTATTTGGGAGAAACAAATATGTCAGCTATATGATTACTAACTCATGCATAAGAGGTATAGTTTGTCTAAAGCAGAGTATGATTCCCCCTAAAACACTACAGAATAAGGGTGGTGCAATAGTCATTATGAATAAGACTGACTATATTGATAGAATGCATGAATTTTTGAACAATGATAATGTTTTTAAAATTATTGATTGTAAGAAGTTGCATGATATTATTTTCAAAGTAAATAGTTATGTGCATGAATTGCAGATACAGAATAACATTTCATGTGAGATCTATACTTATTTTTACGTGACCCACCCCATCATTCCTATTTTATATGGATTACCCAAAATACATAAAAATAAGCCCCACCCCTCTATGAGATGTATTGTTTCTAGAAGGGGTTGGATCACTGAGCCCATTTCATTATATTCATAGAACAAGGTCCGCCAAGACTTGGCTGGACAAGAGCATAAATTTAATCTCAGCTGAACAAAACTAAAACATCAAATAAAACATGTAAAGCAAATATAAAACATTAATAAAAATGGATAAGTGTTTTCAGAGACTTTCTTTCTCAGATCACCATTCATAAAAATCAAAAGGCAATTAATACTGCTCATCAGCCAATCAAACAATGTAATTCAGGACAACACCCTCTTCATCTTAAATGTTATTGGCCACAGAGGAACAAGCCCTATATCGATTGGGTTTCTGCCACTTCTGTAAAATTATGTAAATCGCCTCCTCTTATATTTGATTTACAAATCTGAGAAAGAAAAATTGTGTAGGGGATAAATAACCTTATGTTGGAACAATGCGTTCCTGCTGTTCTTCAGCTTAATATCACTTAAGTGCTGCAAGATGCGATCTTTCAATCTGTTTATTTTGCTTATATAAAAACTAGTACAGGCATTGCACTAGTTTTTATACATTTACTTAATTTTACAGACATGGCAGAAGCCCAATAAACAGCTGATTTACAAGCGGACAAACCTCCTGATTTGAACACATTCCTCTCATTAAAGCCTCAGCTGGGAGGTTGTAGGCTTAAACATTGAAATGTGATTGGCCTTAGCCTGATCCATGCTTTACATGTATTATACATATGTTTTAGTTTTGTTCAGTTGTGATTAAATGTATGCTATTATCCATCTGAGTCTTGCCAGTCCTTGATCTATGTGCGTTTGCTTATTTTGTGGATCCGTATAGACTCCATCACCAGCTGTTGTTTTTTGTTTGTTCATTTCATTATATTTAGATAATATATTGAATTCCTTTTCTGGCAAAAATTGAAAGCTTTATTTGTGATACATCAGACTTTTTGCAGAAGTTTTATTCTTGGTATTAAATAACCCAATTATCTGATTATATATATGCTGGATATAATTTCACTTTTTACTGTCATACCTAATTGTTATGGCTTACAAGCAGTTAGAAATTTCCTCTATGAAAATAGTAATTTTGACCCAAGAAAGGCTGAGACTCTTTGCTTTTTGCTGGATTTGGTTCTAAGTAGTGATGTGTTTATGTCTGAGGATAATATTTACCATACAATTTCTGGTATACCAATGGGCACTTTGGTAGCCAACATTTATGCCAATATAGCTGTTGATAGTTGGGAGAGTGCATGTATTTTTGATTCTTCAGTAAGTTTTAAAACTATTGCTTTTCTCTACAAACATTTTGTGGATGACATTTTTGGTAGGGGATGGAGATGTGATGTCTTTGAAAGAGTTTATAAATTATTTAGATAACATTACAGATTTTGTAAAGTTTAAGCTTACCTACACTGATGCTCTGTAAACTTTTTAGATACAGTTTTTAGATATTAAATTCACTAAACAAGGAAATGTGCTAATGACAAGTATTTATAGAAAGGACATGCAATCCAACAGATTTCTACATAGACATACATGCACCCTCAGCATATTTCAAAGAGTTAAAAGCCATTTCCTCAGGGCAAGCTGCTTAAACTCTGATCTCCAGACCTGTAATATGCAAATAACTGAAATGATGAATTAGTTCAGGTTAGGCAGTATGATAAGTCATTACTTACTGATATCTCCCAACAGATTATTTCTGAAAGACAAACCAAAGATAAGCTATACTTTACACATTCTGAAAGTTGTTCTATGGGCTATAATAATAATAATAATAATAATAACAATAATAATAATTTAATCAGCTACACAACTTAATATAATGTTAAAACTGATGGAATAACAAAAATTTATTAGAGACAGCTGTCATATTTTATCTGCCCAGCCAGAAAATAGTAAATTTATTGATGATGTGTCACACTTTGCATTTAGGAATTGTCCAAATTTAAAACAAAAACTTTGTTACAGGGAAATGAATCCTAAGCAAGAATTAGTATAGTAGGAAGAAAGGAAATTTTCCCTGTCATAACTGTTCCTGCTGTAAAAGTTATTTTTAATATAACAGAGTTTATACACCAGAATACTAAGAGAATATTTCATTTTTCTTGTTATGCAATTTGCAATACTGAAACTGTGGTTTATTTGACCACTTGCATAGCATGTTCAAGTCTTTATGTGGGAAAGTGCAATGGATGCCTATGTCTTGGTCTTGCATTAATACTGTTGTGCCTTCTGCTGTGCACTGCACTGCCTTCTACATTGCACTACAGATGATAGTACAATGCAGTTTATGTCCTTAAAAAGATAGCATTGTGGATGGGATATAATGAACTGTGGCATGTGGGACACTCATTTCAAGTGATTGCAAGTAGGTGAGTTGTTAAGCAGTGCTAACCTTGTCCTATACACAATGCTGGACTGTGATGTTTACACCAGTGGTGGTAGGCTTATACTCAATATACAGGGGTTGTGAGTGCATGCTCAGTTAAGTGTTATACTTTAAGTATACTGACAGAAGATGGTGGTATTCAGTTGCAGTATCTAGTGATTACTGGGATAAATAGCTGACTCCATGATGCAAACGGATGAAGCCCTGAGTGTAGCCCAGCAAACACAGGACACTGGTGTCCCGCTCACTAGGTTAAATAAGGAGAAAGTAACAGTCAGATGCTTAACAGGTGCCAGGATCCACCATATAATGCATGCACGCAGGTCCCTCAACAACAGGTACAGATATGACTCTGTCATTGTACGTGTGGGTGTGAATGACCTGAGACGTACCTCCCTGGACTACATGAAAAGAGACATGGAGGAGCTCTCAGATTATGTAGCCCAGGCAGGTATGACCCTAGCCCTGAGCAGAATCCTACCATTACCCAGAATTATACCACAATACAAGCAGAAAATGATTGATTTCAACAATTGGCTAAGTTTCTGGTGTCATTCTAAGAGGATCCAGTATCTGGCTGCCTGGGATGACATGATTGACAGACTTTGATGCTTTGTCAGAGATGGCCTGCATCTGTCACCCCTGGGCTTCCAGATATTGGCCAAGGCTCTTGCCATCCCTATAGTGCCTTTTTTAGGTGGTGTTCCAAAGACCAAATTACCACTATAACAGCTACAAACAAATGCAATCTGAGGGTCATGCTGCTCAATGCTAGAAGTCTAAATCTCAAAATGCACTTGCTCAAAGTGCTCCTTAAAATGGAGAACACTGACATTAGTGCTGTAACAGAGACCTGGTTCAATGCAGCAGAAAGCACCCCTGCACTACCAGGCTATAACGCATTCCACACCTTTCGGCCCAAGAACTTGGACCGAAGCTCCAAAGGTGCTGGTGTTTCCATATTCATAAAGGATGTGCACACCTCCAGACTGGTAGCCCAACATAATGCATCAGAGATACTTCAGGTGCAGCTAACATTGGGTAAGACAGCGATTCAGGTTGTAGCCTGTTACAGGTCCTCAACCATGTCCCAAGACACTCACTCCACATTCTTAAGTACCCTGGAGAATATTAGAGTCAAACCTAACACACTCATACTGTGAGATTTCAGCTACTCCTCCATTAACTTGGAAAAATACTCATGCACCAATACACTTGCCCAATGTTTCCTGGAATTCATTAATTCCAATGCCCTGGACCAGCTCGTTCTTACCCCCACTAGAGGTAGCAACATCCTTGACCTGGTCATTACTAACATGGGCGACCGTTGCTCTACACCAATAGTCAACTCCTCCCTGGTTAGATCCGACCACAAACTAATCACCTTGGAAATCCAAATCCCTCCCAATCCCCACCCCCTGCAAATATAACCACCATGAAAACTTTGGGCTCCTAAGAACAGAGGTGGCTAACTTCAAGGCACCCATGCAAATAGAGAATAATTGCATGACCACCGAATCATAAACCAATACACTGTATGAACATGTACATAAATGCATGGATCTCGCCATACCCAAAAAAAACAATACATTCTCCTCCAAAAAAAGGAAGCCAATCTGGTGGTCCCCTGCCATAAGCAAACTCTACAACAGAAGGAGGAAACTGATGCGGAATAAGGTGAAGTCCCAAGACTGGAAAAACTACCTTATCAGCTTCAACAAAAATTTGAGATCCTTCATCAAATCCTCTAAAGCTAGCTATAAAAACAGAATTACAGCAGATAGGAAAGACAACCACAAGGCCTTCCAAAGTTATGTAAAGACCCTCCACGGCAATACCCAGATTTGCTCTGAGCTACTGCACAATGGTACCTCCTATACCAAGCCAACAGATATTGCCAATATACTGGCCGACAGATTCAGTGCCAACTTTTCTCCCCCACAAAGGACCAATCACAATACCAGTAGATTTCCAGGCATCCAGTACTACTGCTGCACAGGTTAATTCAGCACTCTCCAAGGCCAAGAATACAGCTTCTATGGGACCTGACAATATCCCTGGCTGTGTTCTACATGAACTACAGAGTGAACGGGCACCTCACCTGTGTGCCCTGTTCAATCACAGCCTCACCTCAGGCTTTGTCCCCACCAAATGGCGCACTGCTATAGTCATCCCTCTCCACAAAGGAGGAGTGACTACAGACCCTATTGTCCCATTAGCCTGACAAGTCTGATATACAAAGCTATGGAACACATCATCATGGACCTAATAAACAAGGATATAGGTAATCTCCAAATTCTGGATCCCACACAGTTTGGTTTTGTGAAGGGTAGATCATGCCTGCTCAACTTGGTTGACTTCTTTGAGTCAGTAAAGAGAGCTGTGGATGAAGGCAAGGTGGTTCATACAGCCTACCTTGATCTGGTCAAGATGTTTGATACCATTCCCTACTCAGGAAATATTGAAAAACTCACTAAGCTAGGCATCAACCCCTATATCACTAGGTGGGTTGCAAACTGGCTCACAGATAAAACCTACACTGTGAAAGTAGCTGACTCCAAGTACGACTGCTGACCAGTCACGAGTGGAGTCCCACAAGGATTGGTCCTGGGTCCTCTCCTGTTTGGTATCTACTTCTCAGAAGTCCAGTCCAACATGAAGGGACTCTGGCTGACAAAGTGCGTAGACGATTGCAAGTTGGGAGCCATTATTAACTCCCCAAGTGATGTTGACATCCTACAGAAAGGCCTCACTGAGACCAACGACTGGTGTCAGAACCATGGCCTTAAGCTTAATGCCAAAAAATGTGTTGTCATCCCCTTTGGGAAAAACCCAATTCCCATGAACTACCACATCAATGGTAGTCCACTGAACACAGAAGGCGTTATAAATGATCTGGGAACACAGGTTGACAGCAACCTCTCTTTTGACCACCACTCTGCCACTGTGGTCAGAAAGTCCTTCTATGTGGCACATCTCATTACTAAGGGTTTTGCATCCAGCAAGAAAGAGGTCATTGTCTCCCTCTACTCTTCCCTCATTAGGCCAATCATCGAGTACAATGCCCCATTTGGCATGTACCTCACTAGACATCTGCAACAACTGGAGAGGCCACAAAAGTACCTCACAAAGAGGATACTAGGCCTTAAACACTTGCCCTATATGGACAGACTCAAAAAACTCCTTATTCTCTGTCTCATATCGCCTACTTGGAGGCAATCTCTGCTTGACTTATAAAGCCTTATCTGACCCAGCTCTGTTAGAAATGCTACATCTAAAGAAATCCCCGTCCCTCCACACCACACACTCCAGAGACCTCAACTTCATTGCCACCATCAACAGAACGTGCTGGAGGGACAGGTTCATAACCCAGAGACTGCCCATGCTATGGAATAGACTTCCCATACATGTCAAACAGAGCACCTCACTGGGCCTCTTCAAGAGACATCTTGATGAGTGGATGGGAAATAAAAAATTCACCCCAGGGATCACTCCAGTGACTCTGCTTGACAGAGACACTAGGAACTAAGGTTGGGTGGCACATTGCCAGGGTAATCCTATGGGCTAGGCTTGTAAATGAATATGTTTATGAGCTTGTAGGGTGAGTGTGTGCTAATAACTCTTCCCAGGAACTATATATTTGCTACAGTTTTATAAAGACCTTCTTTTTATTGTCCTCAACTTTGTAGACCTTTTTTTTCATCTTCATCTTCAGGGCACAAACTGACTTAGCTGTAATTGTATTAGTAAAACATCAGTTCACTACTGCTGGTACAAGGAGGCAACTCAAAGTATGACAAAAGTGACGACAGAGGCTGAGTAGATTGCAGTAGATGCACAAAGCTGAGATGCACACAAGGATTTACTAAACAGCAATTGAGCTGTAGTTGGGGTACTGCATGTGTGGAATTATGTATGTATTAATGATGCAAGGTTGCAGTCCAGACTATGGCAGTGTGCATGGCAAACTTTCAGGAGGAGAAACAAGGCTGCATACAGAAATCTAGCACAAAGTATGATGGATGACTCTGTAGTAGGGGACTAAGCTGTCTTCCCTCTAGCCATTGTTAATTATCTGTATAGGAAAGCCAGACCCTTTGTTTGAGTAGTCATGATGAGCACTTGCAGAAATAATTGTCATAACATCATGATGTAATGTAATGCAATGCAATGAGTGTATACAGCTGGCATTCAGTGCGTAGTCAAATTTGTATATGTGGTATGTCAGTGGTTATCATATGTATATCACATGATGAACTTTAACCACTATGTGCTTTAACCACTGATTTTTGCAATGTCTTTAAGTTGATAGATTGTATATGCCAGAGCCAGAAGATATAGCAAACCTACTGGGTGATAAATTCAGCTCCAACTTTACCCATCATTTCCCCTCAACCTTCCCTCAGGAAATACCATCAAATATAACTTCCCCTGCTATCACTAGGGAAGAGGTCCTTAATGCTGTCTCTAAGGCTAAGAACACTGTATCAATGGGCCCAGACAATATCCCAGGATGCCCACTAAATAGCATGAAACATGACCTATCATGCCCTCTGGAATTGCTATTTAACTGTAGCCTCCAAACAGGCTTCATGAATGGAGAACAGTAACATCACTTTGCACAAAGGTGGGCCATCTACAGACCCTGGAAACTACAGACCCATATGTATTACTAGTCTCATATGCAAACCCATGGAAAGAATTGTCATGGAAATGGTCAGTAATGATATAGTAAACCTCCAGATACTGGTCCCAACCCAATTTGGTTTCATCAAGGGCAGGTCATGCCTACTTATCCTGGTGGACTTCTTTGAGAAGGTCACCAAAGCAATGGCTGAGAACAAAATGGTTCACAATGCTATCTTGACCTGGCCAAGGCACTTGACACTATGCCCTACTCAGGCATTGTTGACAAACTCAAGAGGTGGGGTACAAACCCTTATGTCACCATGTAGATAATCAACTGACTCATAGAAAGGACTCAGGAAGTTAGAATTTTGGTGTTCACCTCTACAAAGAATCTGGCCACAAGCAGATTCCCTCAGGGATCGATTCTAGGACTGCTCCTTTTTGGCATTTACTTCGCTGAAGTCAAGGCCAGTGTCAATGCCCTCTGGCTAACTAAATTTGCAGATGATTTCAAATTTTTAGCTGTAATTGAATCACACACTGACACAAATGTTCTCCAGGAAGGGCTGATGCAGTCAAACAGCTGGTGTCAGAGCCATGGACTAAAACTAATTACCAAGAAATGCATAATAGTACCCTTTGGGAGTCATCCACCCCTGGTAACTATCATATTGACAACACACCCAGTAATCAAGGACTTGGGGACACACATAGACAGTAATCTAGCCTTTGACCTTCACGTCTCTACAGTAGGGAGGAAATCATTCTATGGTGCACAACTTATAAACAAAGGTATTGTATCTAGGTCCAAGAAAGTCACTGTTCTACTGTATTTGGCATTCATCAGACCTATCATTGAGTACTATGACCCTTTTGTTATGTAGCTAACCAGGCATATCCAACAATTGGAATGTCCACAAAGGTTCCTCACTAAAAAATTACAGGCCATAACATATCGTATGCAGACCGCCTCAAGGCCCTATCCTTGTATTCTATCTCCTACAGGCTTTTGAGGGGAGATCTATGACTGGCATACAAGGCATTGTCAAATCCCACCCTGATGGACCTCCTGCATATACACAAAACAAACAGCACCAGAATTAAGACTTAAACCTTGCCTGTGATATAGATATGACTTGCTGGAGAGACAGGTATGCATCCCAGTGACTACCCCGTCTCTGAAACAGGCTCCCCATCCATGTGAAGCAGAGTTCCTCCCTAACCCAATTCAAGTGTAACTTGGACAACTGGATGGGGAACAGGAAATTCATCCTTGGTTTGTCACCTATGTCTCTAATGGACATAAGCAGCCTGTAAATGGTTCATCTCCCAGACCTCTTCTTGTATATGTTTCATCTCCCAAGCCCTTGCTGACACTTATCAAGGGTACCAAATCTTGTCAGAGGTTTTGGATGCATAGCTAGGCTTAAAAAGCCCCTTGTGGTCATTAGCCTAGTAAACACCTATGAACCTGTGTTATGGTATCTGTAGACATATTGGGCCAGATTCCAAAAGAGTTGCTCTCAGTGCAAATCTGCCCTGATTCCAAAAACTTGTTCTCAGTGGAGGTGACTTACTTCAGTGTAAGGCCTGCCTATAAACAGGCTTACGCTGGGGACCAGATTCCAAAAGATTTGTTGTCAATGGAAGTGGTCACTTCCACTAAGAGCAAGTCTTTTGGAATCTGACCCATTATGCTGTCTGTTTTTGTAGGACATGTTGTAGAGTTTTATGATGAATGTGTCATTCTGTATATCACACTGCCACTGTCTTTGCTTCACTGGCCATGCATAACTTTGGACACTAGCTCATTAATATATTTGGTAGTTGGTCACATGCCTCAGCCACTGCTACTGTTCATACTGCATTGAGTCTTAATTCCAGGCATTGACAGACAGTTTGCTAATGTGACTGCATTTCTTGCAGAGGGCCATATTTTCTTTGCACCGTTGACAAGGTATCTTCTTAGTGTTCATTACATTCTTTACCAAACAAAACAAGGGAACCACACAAAGTGGTTGGACATTTTTGTACTAGCAACCAAAAATTAAAAATACTGACCATAAGCTGTGCCAAAAACCGAGCAGTTATTGATAAATGCTTTTGTCTGCTAATTCTAATTAGACTTCTTTAAAACAAATCAAAATAGTAGTAATAGTAATAGAAGTAATAAGTAATAGTAGTAATAAGTAATAGTAGCAGTAGATTATTTCAACAGTACCTTCCTTGAAATTCTAAACAAATTGCCCCCCCCAGGTCAATTTGTATTAAGGCCACATATACACCATGGCTAACGATTGACACCAGAATGCACCTTAGGAAAAGAGACAAAGCTTGGCAAACATGGCTCACCTGTAAAACCCAAAGCAACCTCATCACATTCCAGCAAATTAGAAACAAGGCTAAACACCAAATCAACCTAGATGAAAAGAACTTTTTCTATAACTTGCAACATAAACACCAGCATAACCCACCCAAAAAATTTAGACTACCATAAATGCCATTCTCCACCCAGGACATTCAACTACTACTTCCCCCAAATTACCACACTCCCCTACTACTGTTGGAATGGAAAAGAATTCAATAAATACTTCACTGAAAGTGTACTATCTCTAATTAAAAGTAATTCCACAGAACCATCACTAGCCTCCAAACCTCTAAGTATTACTACAACTACTTCTCCTTTCAGAGATGTGCAGTCGCTTGTCGCCTCACAGCAAGAGGTTCTCCCATTCGATTCTCAGCTGGAGTGCCTTCTGTGTGGAGTCTGCATGTCCTCCCTGCATTCGAAAGACATGAGTAAATAGGTGTGCCTTTGTTGAAGGTTGGGCGTCAAGCTGGCACCTTGGCACCGTAAAATTCTACTGCCAGTCATTAGCGGCTTCAACTAAACTGTCCAATATGCAGATGATACAATACTTATATGCACCCCGGTTAGGGGTCGCCACAGCGGAACTCCAGTCTGCTAATGATTGGCAGTTGATTTTTACGTACCGGCTTCTCAGATTCCAAGCTATGGCTATCTAACCATCAGCTCATACTCAACCCCAATAAAACAAAACTCATGATCTTCCAACCTAGAAGATTCTCCCTCCTCTAGCGCCTTCTACATCACAGCTAGGAATAATACTAAAATTAATGCTGATTCACAAAGAAAACTACTAGGAGTAATAATAGATAACCTAAGATTTGACGTACATATAGCACAAACAATTAAGAAAGTTCACAAAAAATGGGTACTCTTTACAGAAATGAAAAGTATGTAACTAGCACCTCTAGGGTTGCCATTGCTAGAACCCATCTGCTGTCAACACTTCTGTATGCTTCCTCAGTTCTTACTGATTTTGCTACCATAAAATAACTAAATTTACAACCGACTGCCACATCATACCCACCACTGTCACTCCTTAAAAACCTCTCCTGGTAAGAACTCCCACAACTTCTATCCTATAACCAATTAACTTTGGCACACAAACTAGTATATCAACCTGAAAAAAGCCCTGCCCTTCTAAATATTCTCCAGCTCCATACCACAAATCGAAATCTTCGGTCAATAAATAAATCTCTACTACAAGTGTCCAAATCCACTAACGTGGCAGGGGGACTCCCTATTTTCTTATCATGTAGCAACAAGTTGGAATTCACTATCTCACTGCAGCAGAATTAACACAAATACCTACTAATTTAAAAAGATTCTTAAAAATGATCTTAATGACACCTGGTTTTGCTCCTGTACTTTTCCAGGCTAACTAGGTTTAATAGTTTCTAGTTATACTTTTTCTTCTTCCCTGACCACCTCATACTCTATGCTCTCTCTCATGTCTAGATAATCTCTAACCTCATCTTTTTCTATCCTATTTCCCCCCTACAAACCCTTCCTCAGCTTACTTTGAGAAACTACAATTTCTGCACTACAATAAGGAATTATATCAAATGATTGTATAATACAAATTTCAGCTATAATAGCATAGAATATAATTTGTGGCGTACTGTATGTTTTGTATATTTTTTCTGCAATTTCTTGTATAAGTTTTGTATAATCTCTATATGTGGAGCTTTTCTCCCCAGGCCTCAGCTGAAAATAGGTCTTATCCATCAGACTTTCTCGGTAAATAAATGTAAAATAAATAAAATATAAAACATCCAATTTAGATATAATTACAACCAGTCACATGATAACAAAAACAGTTATATGATAATAAAAATCACATGAAAATAAAACAAATCACCTAGTCACAATAACTGAGCAAGTAAAAAATACAAATTAATTACCTCACAAAATTGACAAAATACTATAAATGTGATGTTTTAAAAATAAATATGAAAATCCAAGGGCAGATTCAATAAACCATACACAATCAACTAACATTCGCGACCCCCACTGTTTCGCATTCAGTAAGCAGTTCTAGACAGTATGTAGAGCCACCCAACCAAGGTAAACACCATGGCGTGCTAAGTACAGCATAAGCAGTTTAATTGTATGTTAATCAACCAATACAAGATGGAGGAGCTATTCAACAAGTTATAAATCAAGCATGTAGACTCAGTACTGGTTTTCCCTGTGATTTACAAAACCTATTGGAATATAGCCACAAAAAGAGTCTACACAGAAAGAATGTTAGGAACTGCTGTTGTGTTAATTCATGTGTATGTGCAACAGACTAAAGTCTAGCCTGCTGCTGCTGCTGCTGTTAATAGACCAAGGCCAAGAAGGAGAATAGTTTTCAGATCCCATTTAACTTATCACAATCTCCATGAGGTAGAAATTGTAGAGTGCTACAGGGTGGATAGACACACACTACAGGAACTCTGCAACCTCTGTTGTCCTCAACTCAGATCCAGGGCAAACTGAGGGGATCCAATACCAGTGGAGACAAAAGTATGTGTAACACTTAGAATTTTAGCTATAGGAACCTTTCAGAGACCAACAGGGGACATACTGTGAGTGTCATATGCAGCAGCATGTAGGATCCTACATCAGTTCCTGAATGCTATGCTCCAAGATGCCAGTGACCACATATATTGTCCCTGTACTCCTGAGGACAGTGCCAAAAATATGCAGGAGTTTTATCCATTAGAACACTACCCTGAAAAACTGGGTGCCATAGATTTTATGCACATAGAAATCGAGGCATCATCCAGGGTTCAGGAAAAGGTTTACATAAATAGAAAGGGCTTCCACTCTACTAAATGCCAAGTCACATGTAATGCTAAGGGAATCATCCTGAATGTGTTTGCTGGCAACCCAAGCAGTTACTATGACTCACATATCTGGCACACCTCCCAACTGTATCAGATGTTCACTAGGGGTGATATCCCACAGGGTCATTAACTGGGGGATGCAGGTTATGCACTGGAACTGTGGCTGATGACATCCATCAGAAATGCTCACACACCCTCTGAAAAATGCCATAATGAGGCACATGTTCGAACCAGAGCATGTGTTTGGGCTGCTGAAGTCACAGTTCCAGTGTCTAGATACACCTGGTGGAGCCCTGCAGTACAACGCATGCACATGTACTGAAATCTTCACCATCTGTGCCATGCTTCACAACATCATCCTGAAAAAGCAGGTTCAGCAGGATCAACAAGGGGAAGTGGCATACATCCCACCACCAATGGCAAGGTCACCACAGCCACATGCAGGTGAGGAGTCAGAGGGGGAACCAGCAGCTGCTCTGGGTGTAGGCTGATGTAGGCATGCTCAATATGGCCCTGCATTGGCTAAGAGGCAACGCATAGCACACTCACCCACCACCTAATTGGCTAAAGCCTTCATTCTACACACATACATATAGTAACATTAATGCCAGGCAATGCTTACAACTTTTGCCTACCAATGTAATGGTTGTGTACTCCTAGCATCAGACACTCATTCCCGAACTAAAACTGTAGCAACTGTTGGATTTACAAGGTAAGTGCTGAACCTGGAGTGTTAAAATAGAAGTGTGTAATAATACAAATGAATGGCTTATCCTTGCATGTTGTTACTTGGTAATGCAAGTAAGTAAAATGTGGGTGATTTGTACAGCAATGACTTTAACATCTGACAGCAGACTTATGTGAATACATGTGTGCTCTGTCAAGTAATAGGCATCAGGCATCAAAGATTCATATATTCATACCTCTCAAAAAGTACTGATGGTCACCAAATGTCAAAACTTTGGCATCATACTTTTGTAGCAAAAAATCATTAAAGAGAGAAGTTAGAAAGTAATGAGACACATTTCAGTTTCAGACTTCACAACCTTTAGAAGAGTCTTAAAAATACTGATGCAAAAAAACTGTTTTGTTTTTCTCAACTGTCTAACTTTCAAAGACCAAAATATGTAAAATGTACAACTAGAAAAACATCACAAACACAAATATCCTAACCACTAAGTCAGCTTTGCACCCTGAGCATCACACACAAAGCTCATGTATCCCTCAATCCAAAAGATAGAAAACAAAGATATGGCACAGTCATCAAAACTTGGACAGGGTGTTGTGTGTGGCTGGTGCACGAAGCCTAGGCTGACAGAAAAGGTAAGTGAGTGTGTGTGAGTAAGAAAGAGAAGCAGGCATTTTTATAAAATAACACATGGCCAGTGAGACAGAATGAGCTTTACGCTTCATGGCTGAACTATGTAACTGTTGTGTGTGTGTCTGTATGGGACCTCCAGGTGAAATTAGTGTGTGAGTGTCTGTAAGAACACAGCCAAGCTCTGTGCTAGCTCTGCATCTTGGTATGTCAGACAGGTGTAAACACTGCATTGTAGAGATGGCAGTTCATTATTATCATACCCAGCCACGAGAGCTGGTTCTGCCAGGAGTTGCACTGGCACATCCACACCCATGGTCACATGCACTGCTGCTACCTGAATGTGACTGATGTCTGCTGGATGAGCTCCCCTCAATAGGATGCCCAAGATCACAACCCCATGGCCTGCCATGTCTGTGTGTGGAAGTAGTGCAATTATGAGAGCGTAATCGGACAGGGCCACACCAGCTAACGTTAGATAATGTGGCTGAGCAAAACCCACATGGATGCTGTCCCCCTCCCAGCAGACATTCCATCATAGACACCGCCCATTCCAATCTGTCATTCATCCGATGCATTGATTCAGCAACACTGTGGAGGTAGCCATGCATATCAGCCTGTGCCACATCTACAACCCTAAGCATTTCTCTGGAAAACCTATTAGACCATGCCTGCATCTCCATGATGGCCCTAAACATACATCAAGTGGCACAGGAAGACACACCTGGATCAGGTGGGGGATAAACAGTAGGCCTTCTCTGAGCACCCCTAACAATCCTCCTGTATGGCACCTCACCTGCAATTTGGCTATGGCCAGAGTCAACAGACACTGAAGCCGCAGTAACCATTCTACCCCGATCGAGTGTTTCACCTTCCACCTGTCCAACATCTGAGGGCTCACTGGAATGGGTCACCATAGGCTTACTGGCCAATGGAATTACAGGGGTTGGCTGAATGTCAACCTCAGTGTCAGATTCAACCTCTGCATCCTCTGACTGTGCCTCTGATTGGCCACCATCATCATCCGTGGCTGCAAATACTCTGACATCAGGTGGTAGGAGTCCCACACTTCCACTTTCAGGATTACCTGTGATAAGCAACAAACACAGGAAAAAATTAATACCTACACTATTATAGTCCAATATCTTCTAAGAAACTAACAGTGGTGCCACTGAGAGTAGAACAATACACACAACAGTCCTGACACCCACATCATAAACTAAATATTTCCTTGAACTGCTCATCAGTACTGACATAAAATGTTTGGCTTCCCATGTGCAGATAATTGCAGGTTTCCTATGCTGCATGGTCCTAGAAGAAGTTAAGCAAAAGGTAAGGGCACCATCATCACAATAAACAGTAGCACGGGGGGTGGGGGGGGGGGTAAATCTGTTTGCCCTTTAAATGTCCATTAAGGATACTTTTAACAAGAACTTGGATGACACCCCAAGCCCATGTGTAATCAACCAGAATGTGTTGTTAACTGTATCAATCTACAATTACTGCCCCCCCAAACACATTTAATGTTAAACAGAACTTAAGTATTGCTATCAATATTTTACTATACAAGAAGTATTTAACAGTTAAGATAGGTAAGCCTACCTTGGGGCTCCTCCAGGGACATACTTGTCCTCCCTTAAACAGCAGCACCAACATCAATGACATGCTGTTGTGCACTTTCCACTGAGCTGTCTGAACTCTTCATTTGGTGTCAGTGGTGGCTCTGTAGCAGTCACCCCCTGTACCCATCCATTCACAGGCCACTGCAGCTGCTCTCCTCCAGGCCAATGAAATCATGTTAGTGGCCCTATGATGCACCTGATCATATATCCTGCTCTGGCAACCTACTGTATTCACATTAGCCACTATCTTCTGCCAAATTTTCATTCTGCCAGACATATCTCCATGTCTCCTCTCAAGCAGAAAGGCATCATGTTGCCTAAATGCTTCCACAATGACTTCATTTTCTGGGTCACTGGAGGGGGGGTTGTGGGGATTGGGGCGCCTGTTTGACCATAGTCCTAGTTGACATAAAACACAAAAGAAGGATTATACACATAAGTATCACATAAATAAAAGTCCTGCTTAGATATAACAAATAAAAGGTAGTATATCACCATTACCCACTGGAGAAACATAAACCAGTCAAGATATCCAAATATGTAAAAGGAATTGTGAGGTTGTAAAATACTACAATCACACATAAAGCAAGGTTGGATCCAAAACAAGGAGAATAACAATAGCAAATCTCATTTGAGCCAATACAGAACTGCAACTTGGCTTCCTCATCCCCAAAACAACAGGCAAATGACCCATTTTGCTAGAAAACTATCAGTGAAATGCTAAAAGGGCTATCAAATAAACTGTCCCTGAAATGTGTTTTATTTTATTTTATGCAATTGTCAGTCATGTCTACCAGTGGCCAGCAGTCCCCTAGAGGTATGTATGGGCCATCCTAGAAGGCTAACAACCCTGTGTCACTGACATTATAGGACATTTACATTTCACAGAAATAAGAATAGAAAACTGTAAAGAGAAAAACAGTTGTAACATTAGCACTTGTGATGACAGTCAATATGGCTGTGCATCTGAGAAAGTAGAATGCCCTGACAAACATGCATATGCCATCAGTACACTTCTAAGAAATGCATACAGATTAAAGTAGCATTTGCTAATGCATATATATATATATATATATATATATATATATATATATATATATATATATGTGTGTGTATATATATGTGTGTATATATATATATATATATATATATATATATATATATATATATATATATATATATATATATATATAAACAGATTTTTCTTACTGACATTTCAGTATATCCAGTATATAGCTGAAAAATGCAAGCATACCTTATCAATATCAGTATGCTTCTGTGAGGATAAATCCCAAACAATATCTTCTTCTGTGTTATCCACATAAACAATTTCCCTCACCTTCAGGTTCCCTAACTACATAGTTCTCTTTTTATAGTGTAGATTCAGGGCTGTGAACATGGTGAAGATTCAAATAAGGCGTGAACTCATTAGAACTGCTGAATCCCAAACACTTGACTGTGTGTAGCAAATGCAAACATAGTGCAAGCACTCCCTCAGTGTTTGTTGCTAATGGATTGCAATTGTGAAGGATTACTGGTAGGGAAAAGGAAAGCAGGGCAGCAATTCAGACCCCCCTACCTCCAGTGGGTGTGCCAGCCAAGTTAGACTTATAAAGTAATTGTACCAATGTTTTAAATGCAAGTAAGCAGCACACATTTCTGTTTTTGTTCAGTAACATCCAACCCCCCCTTGACAATTGTATATTATTGCCACTTAATGTCTCAGAATACTGGTCAGATAAGACACAATGAGCAACAAACACAGAGAGAGAAGACAGAGCTACATTTATGCAAGCAATAGTCATAAATGGTTGTCTGGTCACTCATTGCAATACATCTGAAATTAATACATGTACAAACAACTGTCATATGTTTTGTTAGTAATGTGGATGATGTTGGAGTTGGTTGTATGCACAATGATTTTAGTTCTCTGCTGTAATGCTGCTTGTTTGGCAAAGAGGGATAAGACAACCTTACTGTGTTTTGAAGGTTCATTGGAGTGAGAATTCAAATGCATAACTGTGTAAAAATTTTCATGCATACCAACATACATTTTGTAGCGTTGTTTATTTAATAGATTTCTTTTCCTCATTTCAAATAATTTTCCTTTTTTTACTTTAAAATGTCAGTGTTTGCGCAGTCGGCTTAATACAAACAAGGGAAATGGAGAAACACAATAATGTCAAGTTTAGCTGTGCTTATCTCGTTTTCCCGATGCTTAGCAGTGCACAGACCTGGACTAGTGGCCAACATAGGAAGCAGACAGAACACCTCCAGACAGATTGTAGACAGTGTAAAAGTCAAAAGGGATACGTTGCGGCAGCTTTTGCTTTCCATCTCGCAACACTATTAAGTGACGTTGTGTGACGGTTAGCAAGCTTCCTCAACAACTGCAGCCATCAAACACCTGCAGACAGGATACAGACAGTCATCAATTTAAAATGGACACATGCTATTAACTCTGTTGGGCACTGCGCAAACACTCTAACCAGCATTATTAGGGAATTATGCAACTGTTATATAACCATTTCTGTGGCAGCAGGTGTAAGGGTAGGGCTGTAATACAGAAGGCCCTGGGTTCTAATGCAGAAACGTGCAACATATTTTGCTGTTGTGAAAGTCCAGTTTATAGTAATGAACAGGAAAATATAGAAGTGTTATGTAAATATTCCTGTGGCAACAGGTGTAAGTGTATAGCTGCGATACGCATCGTCCTGGGTTCTAATATAGGAAATTCCAGACATTTTTATTGTAGTTCCATTTCAAATTATATTAAATATCATTTATAACACTTTATACATAAGTATAAACAGTGGAGCTGATATGAATTATATGTAGGAGGGATAAGACACCCTTGCCTTATTTTGAAGGTTCAGATTTATGACTGAGGGTGTATTGTCAACTATGTTTCTGTACGTACATTTCTGATATCTGGACTTGGATGACTTTCATGCTTAAATAAGACTCATACACAAATGAATGCATATACAAGGTCACACACATACATAGTTACCACCTCAGTCTGTTTTCTGTATTTATGAATGATTCATGACTATGTCTGACAAGCATTTCTTCTGTGACAACGATAGGAAATCACTGCTGTGGAAGAAAATGGTTTGTCCCTTATGCACAGGCCTGAATCCTACACTGTAAAAATCAATGTTAGCAGTGTCCAAAGCCAAACATATGTAAGGTCAGGACATTCATGTCCCCAGTGCATGTCAGCAAAGTTAAATCATCTAACAGTTACAGTAGCAGACACCCCTCAAACTGTCAAGTGTCAAATTAAGCTTCCAATTTAAAAAAAAAGTGTTATCTTCACTGTTTGTCACTGTTGTTTTCTGTTTAACATTGGTCAAACATGGTTGCCATAATTTCTCAGGTTTGCGCAGTACCAGTGAATGCAATAACAGGAATTGGTGGGAAATCATTATTTGCTATTGCTTTTGCTTTGGGATTTGACATGTATGGTGTTAGAGGAGAAGGTGCCCGATTTAGGGTGCATAGGTGGGGTGTTCAGGAGTCCAGAAAATTTCTTGGATACCTGATAAATTGCCACAGCCAAAGGCTCCTGCAGAGAGACTTTTTTTTTTCCCAGTACAGGTCTGAGGCTTGGAATAGTCTGGCCAATGCTGTATGCAATGTGACTGATATCCCATGCACTAGGGAACAGTGTAGGCACCACTTCAATGACCTAAAAATGCACAAAATGGATACACTTGACCAGTGGTTGGATGAAATTTGAACTAGCAACATCCCACAGTTGTGTAAGTATGCTAATAAACAGAATTTATAATACATAGAAAGTTAAGTATATGCATAATGCTCTTCTGTTTTCTTCTTTTCTTTAAACAGCTAATCCTGAAACTGTGGTGAATAAGCAGGCTCATGCTGACCATCTAGAGAGACCAAGGGAAGCAAGTGGTATGCATGCAGTACAAGAAATGTATTATTGAAGCTTTAAACGTTAAAGAAAAATGTTTTTGTTTTCTATACAGTAGTAGCAAAGTAAGCATGCATGTCCTAATTGTAAAAGCAAGTATGCATGTAGACGTCTGTAGCACAAACCAAGTGAGACTGTAGTCAGAGGTCGTGTGGTCAAATACCATGAGTAACAACTATACAATACTGCAATTTTTTAATAATATTACATAAATTAAAATCTATACAAGTGGCATAAATGCTCTGCTGTTAAATGTAATCTGTAAAATTGGACCAAGTATATGTGCAATATATGCACATTGCAAGGATTAGTTTGAACAATCCATAATTATACTTAAATGTAATACTCCAGATAAAATAGTTGTATTATTGTTATAATGCATTGTATGTCATATTACTAATTGTATCGCTTTTTTTTCATTCACCTCAACCCCTTATCTCTCTTTTTTTTAAATTGTTTTATGTGTTATCAAAGTGTCTCCATGTCATCCATCTGTAACAAATTACTAAATGCTTCACAGCACAGTGAGGTAGGCTAACTCTGAGGGGACAGTCTGTCCCCCGCTCCACCAGCTCCAGCACCGATGACCAGCACATCTGGGACCCAACCTGGCAACACTGTCTCTGCTGCTCCTGCACTATGTACTCCCTCTGACTGCACTATCCTGGCAGCTGGTGCTGTGGTACCCTCTGGGAGTACTGGCAGAGGTGGGGATTTCATCACCCGCCAGGAAATTCCAGGATTGGTGCATAGAGTCATGTACTGCACCATTGGTGTAAACCTACACCGGATGGAGAGGCTGCTCTCTCTCATGGTCAGTAAGAGAAGATAACATGCACTCCAGCAGCCAGTGGAGTATGAGGAAAGTGATAACAGACTTGTGAGTGAGGACTAGATTCTCACTATCCCCATGTTTGACAAGCATGAGCTTGCGTTGTCCCCTCCCTTGCCCCAATTATGGAGTCCCCCCAAATTTTGTGTCCCTCACCATCCCTGTGTCTTGTCCTGTTTGTTTTCATTTGCTTCCTTACCTACACAACTTACCTTACCCAGCATTCCTCTCTTACTGAAGTAAAAAAAAAAAAAACCCTCGTCCCATACATAAGTCTTCATTTCGCACACGTGTCTTCTCGACACACTTAATTTGGTCCAACTGGCTATACAACATGATTGTGTTGTTGTCACCCCTCTTTTGGAGGTGACCATCCAAATTCATCTAATATTCTCTACATATTTATTTTACATTGTTGACAAAATGGGTAGCTATGGATCTTTCCTATCACCCTTCTGCACATTCCTATAATGCTTTCCCCTTAGTTTTTCCTCTGCTTGCGCCCCATTTCACCCATTTTAACACCTATAATCTGGTAAAAAAACAGAATCACACACAGCATACATAACTACCAAAAAACAATGGAGCTCTTCACTTTTTGCACTTTGTGTTTACATGGAGTTTGGCATCATGCACCAATGCAAACCAACGGCAAATGCCTTTTTCTTGGTGCGGTTACCAACCATGCAATGCTGTTTAAACACACTGTGCTAAGTCAAAGCACAGTAACACACAGTGAATGTAGTGTAAAGTATAATTTCATTGTTTTATCAGTGCTTATTTAAAAGTATTGCATACACCTGGATTTGAACCCTATATTTCTGGGCTCAAAAATAAATGTGTCAATATGTTTACACCTGCTGCCACAGAGTCCTTTAAGCAGTATGTGTGTTTCATACCCTCAGTACTGAGAACTGTTAGAATTTTAGCACTGAGGCTCGAATTTGCATACTACCTTACTATACGCAAACAGGGAAAGCAGAAGAAATGTGCATCTGTCATATGCAAACACTTTGCAAACCATCGCGCAAACCCACTGCTCAGCGGTGCACTATGCAAAGTGAACAACAGCATGTATTACTTTTGCTACTCTCCATTTAGTGTTCATGACATGAAACTACATGCAGATTCAGAAAAAAATGAAGCCCCTATCCAAGAAAACGCCACATATTTACAATGCAGCCATCTATTACCTCTCCCATGCACTTCAACCCTGGTCTCTCAGTGCTTGTTCACATATATATCAACTAAACTCCACTACATAAATTAATAATAAATTTTGTGTTATAAACCATGCACATATTTAGAATGACAATGTGCATTCAGATTTTCCATGTAGTTCGTAAAGCTGTCTCTTAAAGTATACCTGCACATTGCAACACAACCACCAAATACTACACATTGCACACTCATCAGTCTGGTAACATACAGAACTTGAAATATCTTGTTGAACATGTATATCCATTTCATGTAGTCCTCCCAACATCTTCTCTCCAACATCCAGTGCCGGTATCATTCACTATAAGTTGTCCTACCCCCTTGTAAAATTGGGACTTGTGCCATGGCGCTTGCATAAAGTACTAAGTTCTGTAGTCTGTGTATCTAGATAGATAGGGGTTCTGATCTTGCTGCAGTCAGCTGGGAGGTGTGTGTGTGTGTGTGTGTGTGTGTGTGGTCTCTTGCTTGATATTCGATACAGCATTTTACACCAGCATGTTCGACACTGCTATTACCATCTTTCTCTCACCAGACTCTATTGATGTCATCGGCTATAGCTGATTTGCAGATGTGCGGTATTCCCACCAGGGCTGGGACAGAGACTGGCCTGTAGGCCAGGCACAAGTCACCTCATCCTATAGGATACAGATTACAGTGACAGAGCTTTCAGTCTATCCACATACTTCATGGCATGGTTTGTAGGCCCTGTATTTTCTTGGTGAGAAACCCTTGCGGTCTCTCCAGCTGCTGCAGGTGTCTGGTGAGGTACATGCAAAAGGGGGCATTATACTCTATTAGTGTTCTGATGAGGTTCAAGTACATCGTCAGATCTAAATGTGACAGCCTGACTTATGAGATATATGATGTAACCTTTCCATACCACTGTGGATACTTGGTGGTTGAACTTCAGATTGCTATCTACATGTGTTCCCAGGTCTTGCACCACTGGATTTGAGCATAGGGGGAGTATTGTCAATGCTGTAATTAGCAGGGAATTCCATTTTGCAGAAGGCCAAAATAATGACACATTTTTGCATTTATTTGTAGACCCTGTGGCTTTGGCACCAATCATTTGTGTGTATAATATGTTATCATCTTTGCTGGACCCAATATGCAAGAATCAGCAAACTTGGTAAGCCAAAGGCCATATACTTTACTGTGATGAAATAGATTCCAAACAGTAAAGGGCCAAGCACAGATCCGTGGTGAGAGCTCTACTGGTGGAGGTTGATTCACAACTTTCACAGGAGGTGTTCTGCTCTGTTGGTGAGCCAGTTTGGTTAACCATCTAGTGACATAAGGGTTAATCCCCAGCTGAGAGAGTTTCTCAATGATACCTTAGTGGGGGATTGTATCCAAACCCTAGGGCAGATCAAGATAGGCAGTATATTCTGTCTTACCATCATCCAGGCCTATTTCACAGAATCTATGGGCTGTGACAACATCAAGCATTGCCTATAGCATGACTCAGAACATACACCTACCTGACTTCAACACACCCTCCACATTGACTATGTTCCCATAGAAGCGTGTACATCAACATGCAGCCATCTGAGATGAGGAGACAGCACCTGATGCATGCACGTATAAACACATCCTGACTCTCCTCATCTGTGAGGTAGACTGACATGTCATTATGGACTTTCTCTAAATGAATACTAATAATATCCTGGCTGTGTGCAACAAACATGTGAGTTGTTAATGCTACATCCATGTCTATTACATCTGTTAGATGCCCTCAAAGAGGTCATAGAGGGCATGCATGATGACAACACTGTCATCTTGTGGAACCTGACCAGGCCAAACCATTTGACACAAATCCACACTGAGGTATTCACTCAGCACTGTCAGATGTGGCCATAAACACCTATATCACCAAGTGGGTAGATCAGAGGATCACATGTGTAACATCTAAATACACTGACATGTGTGAAGTGACCTGTATCTTGGGTCGGGTATCGGGTACGTACATTAGGGCTGTCTGCTAGACCCTTTTCTGTCCATTATTTAAGCCACAGGCATCAAGAATGACATGCACATACTGTTTCTAGAGGACTACAGATTGTGGGCAATCATTGACTCCAACTGTGATATTAGTATTATACAGACAGTATTAACACACACTAAAGATTGCTGCCACAGCCATGACAACACATGAGATGTTTACAATTACCTCTGATATTTACAAAGACCTGCCTAAAAGTGTGGTCTTCTGTTTTAACTGACATAAAAGTGATGCCCACCACTGCTACCAATATGTGATGGCAACCAATATATGTCATCCACATGCTGGGCCAGTAATCAAGGAGCCTGAATCCTCACCACTGACACTGGAGAGGAAAGTGCACTTGGAATACAAATGGATACACACAGTATTTACAGATGCAGATCTCTCTGCATCAAATACAATTTCCTTTAAGAGCACAAAGGGAACACACTAAGCCTGGGGTCTGGATGTGTCTATATCTGTCTCCCTCCATGTCCCCAGTAAGACTCCCCACTGGTACAGCTGTAGGGTTAGGTCCTCAGCCGAGTGTCCAAGCCAAGTCCTCCAGCACTCTCTCTGTAAACCCAGTGCTTTGTGTCCCTACCCAAAGTAGATGACACACACACCCTTTAAGATTTAATTTTCAGACACACCTGGGAAAGACTGACATGGATTACCTGCCCTACCAACTTTGCCTAGATTACATGGTAGTTATCACTGCCATCAGTCAGTTACTATAAGGCTCTTAAAAGGGTATCCAATTATACTCTGTAACATTAACACTAATATAAATTGTAGTAGTTCAAGATGGCTAAGCCTTCTGGATTGGCACACACAGTGTCAATAAATAAATATAAGCACTCTCCAAGGCTTGATACCTTTTACAAGAATCAGCCACAATAAAAGTTGTAAATATATTTAATAATAAATAATAAAAGAACATGAACATATTGAATATATATTTACAGTAAACTGCAGAGTTCAAATCACAGAAAATGTTGAAAGGAACAGTGATGGACAGACTCAGACAAATAACTTCATCTTGTCACCTGACTCTAAGTTCTGACAGTATTCCCCACTGAAGCTGAGACAGATGGCCACAATACACAGTCAAATATTTATGGCAGTGCCTGGGTCTTCCACTCTTTTCACTGAGCTAATGGACAAAGGCTCTTCTCTAGACCCAGCATCTCAGGGCCTATTCAGCACTGTGGTGTGCTATTTAATGATTTAACAGCTCATTTGCATTTCCCTTATGTTTCTTAAAGTTAACCTCTGCTTTGCCAGTACCCTCTATTAAAATATATACATTTAATTCAGCTACAATAATACATGTCTCTTCATTTCAGCAAGGTGCACTGTTGATACATTTCAACACAAGCAAATCTCACAAAAACATTTTCAGCACAAGCATCTGTACACAATCAGTTTGTTACACAAATGACATACAGCTCTAATACATTTGTAACACGTGCATCTTGTATTAATCAGTTTGATATTCAAAGGACATGAAAAGACTAACCAAGCTAGGAAGGACTACTGGTTGGCTAACAAAGACACTAAGAAAGAAGTTGCAATAGCAAAGAATAGGGCATCAGAGGCACTGTACCAACTTCTGGAAAGTGACTCAGTAAGTGGCATAAAGAAACAATATCAGGTTGCAAGGCAAAGACAGAAAGATAAAGAAGATAGTCAGACACCCTTCATAAGGGATGCCATCAACAACCTGCTCACCAGTCCACAGGACATCAAAGGCAGATGGAAGGAGTATTTCCAGCAGCTTCTGAATGAAGAAAACCCCACAGAAGTTGTACTGCCCCAGAAATGGCCTACGATGAAAGAAGAAATGGAGACCACCCTAGAAGAAGTAACAACAGCACTAAAGAAAATGAAGACAGGGAAAGCAGGAGGTTTCAATGAGGTTACAGCAGATATGATAAAGATGCTGAGTGAGATAGGAGAGAAATGGCTCCTGAGGGCACTCTTAGCAGTGTGGAGAGAAAGGCATATTTCAGATGACTGGAGAATAAGCATACTCGTGCCAGTGTACAAGAACAAAGGGGATATCCACAACTGTGGGCAGTATAGAGGCATCAAACTCGTACCTCATTGCATGAAAGTTCTGGAGAGGGTGCTTGATAAACAGATATACAGAGTAGTAGAATGTAAGATGGGACATGAGCAGTTCAGATTCAGGTCAGGATGCAGCACAATTGACCTGATGTTTGCAGTGAGACAGATACTTGAGGAAAAAGCTAGAGGTGAGGAGAGAGTCCAACTGGGCATTCCTAGACTTGGTGAAAGCATATGACAAGGTCCCAAGAAAGCAGATGAGGGCAGTACTGAGGTGGTTTGAAGTCCCAGAAACATTGGTAGAATTAGTGCAGGCTATGTACTAAGGACCCAGTGACTCAAGTACAAACAGTGTCTGATCTCACAGAGGGGTTCCCAGTGGGAGTGGGTGTTCACCAGGATTCAGCTCTGACCCCACTGCTGTTCATACTGGTAATGGACTACATTAGCCAACAGGTCAGAGAGGACAGATCAACAAAATTGCTGTATGCAGATGATGTGGCATTACAGGCAGACTCTGAGCAAGAACTTCAGCAAAGTATAGGAGAATGGAATACAAAACTGAAGGCACATGGGATGAAACTAAGCACAGATAAGACAGAGGTAATGGCAGCAAATTGGGGAAATCAGAAAAAGCTGAGAGTAGAGATAGAAGGGAAGATAGTGGAACAGGTAAACAGCTTTAAGTATCTGGGAGGGGCTGTTGAGGAGATGGGAAGTCTGAATGAAGAGGTCAAAGTTAGAATCAGTGGAGCTGCAGACAACTGGCATTGAGTGTCAGGCGTAGTGTATGACAGAAGAATGCCAAAGAAGCTGAAAAGTAAGGTGTACAAGACAGTGGTGCAATCAGTACTACTGCATGGTACAGAAACCTGGGCAGTAAAGGCAGAACAGTTGAAGAAGCTAGAGGTGAGGGAAATGAAGTGCCTGAGAAGGGTGATAGGATGCATACTGTGGTACAGCCGAACAAATAAGGACATAAGGATGGTGCAGTGGTTCAGTGGAAGCATTGTTGCCTCACAGCAAGAGGTTCTCTGGTTTAATTCTCAGCTGGGGTTCCTTCTGTGTGGAGTCTGCATCTCCTCCCTGCGCTCATAGGTTCATAGGTAGGTACTAGGCTATTGGCCCTAGGGCCTAATAAGCCTACCCAGAAAGGTATCCTGGCTTTTGCCACCAAGAAAATTATTTTCCTGTGCCCCTGTTGAGCAGAGCCACAGAGGTGAACCCCAGGGTGAATTTCCTATTTCCCATCCAATCATCAAGATTTTTCTTGAAGAGTGCTAATGAGGAGCTTTGTTTGATATAGACAGGTAGCTTGTTCCAGAGTATGGGAAGTCTCTGGGACAGGAATCTATCCATCCAGCATGTTATGTTTATTGTAGTGACAAGGTTTAGGTCCCTAAAGAGTGTAGTTCGGAGGGATTGGGATTTTTTTAAGTGGAGCATGTCCAACGGCTCTGGGTTTGACATAGCTTTGTATGTTAGGCAGAGATTGCCTCTGAGTAGGCGATATGCGACGGAGTAAAGCTGGAGTTTTTTGAGACGGTCTACGTAGGGCATCTGTTTGAGGCCGGTAATCCTCTTTGTGAGGTATTTCCATGGACTTTCCAGTTGTTGTGGATGTCTTGTGAGCTACATACCAAAAGGGGCATTGTACTCTATAATGGAGTCTATTAAGTGACGAGTAGAGGGGAACAACGACCTCTTTTTTCCTGGATGAGAAACCTTTTGTGATGAGGTGTGCCACATAGAAGGATTTCCTGACTACTGTGGCAATGTGATTATCAAAGGAGAGACTACTGTCCACCTGTGTCCCAAAGTCTCTCATCACACTTTAAGTGTTAAGTAGACTACCACTTATGTGGTAGCCCATGGGTACAGAGTTTTTACCAAAGGGGATGACAATGCACTTTTTGGCATTGAGCTTGAGGCCATGGCTTTGACACCAGGCATCTGTCTCCGTGAGGCCCTTTTGTAGGATGTCCACATTGTTAGGAGTTTCAATTATGGCTCCTAGTTTGCAGTCATCTGCGAACTTCATTAGCCAAAGACATTCTGTGTTAGGCTGTACTTCAGAAAAGTAGATACCAAACAGGAGAGGACCCAGGACTGAACCCTGTGGTACTCCACTTGTCACTGGTCTGAAGTTGTATTTGGAGTCTGCTACTTTCACAGTCTGGGTTCTGTCAGTGAGCCAGATGGCAACCCATCTTGTGACCTAGGGATTTATACCTAGTTTAGTGAGTTTATCTATAATTCCAGAGTGGGGGATGGTGTCAAAAGCCTTGCAAGATCTAGATAGGCTGGGTGAACCACCTTACCCTTGTCTACAGCTTTGGTGACTGCTTCAAAGAAGTCTGTCATGTTTAGGAGACATGATATGCCTTTTACAAACCCAAACCGGGTGGGGTCCAGAGTTTGGAGATTACAAATGTCTTTGTGTATAAGATCCATGATGATATGTTCCATGGCCTTGCAGACCAGGCTCATTAGGCTAATGGGATGGCAGTTCCCAGGGTCCATGGTGGCTCCCCCTTTGTGGAGTGGGATAACCATCACTATGCGCCACTCAGTGGGCACAAAGCCTGAGGTGAGGCTATGATTGAACATGGTGCTAAGGTGGGGTGCCAGTTCATTCTGCAGTTCATGTAGAACACAGCCTGGGATGTTGTCAGGTCCCATGGATGCTGCCTTCTTGGCTTTGGAGAGTGTGGTTTTACCTGTGCAGCTGTGATTACAGGAACTTTGCATTCTTCCAGTATACACATGGGCCCTTTAGGGGGTGAGAGGGGGGTAAAGTTAGCACTGAACCTATCAGTTGGTTCTGTATATTTAGTGCCATTGTGCTATAATTCAGAGTAGATCTGTGTGCTGTCATTGAGATTCTTGACACAGGTATGGAATGCTTTGTGGTTGTCTTTAGAATCAGTGGCAATTTTGTAACTAGCTCCGGAGGATTTTATGAGGGATCTCAGCTTCTTACTGAGGCTGACCAAGGAGTTCTTCCAATCATGGAATTTTACTCTTTTTTGCAACAGTTTTTTCTTCTGTTGTAGAGTTTGTTTATGGCAGGGGACCACCAGATTGGCTTCCTTTTTTTTGGAGGATAGCATCTTGGTTCTGTTAGGGATAGCACAATCCATGCACTCATGTACGTGCTTATAAAGTGCCTTTGTGTAGGATTCAGCAGTCGTACCTCTATTGTCTGTCTTCATGGGTGTGGTGAGGTTTGCCACTTCTGTCTTAAGAAGCGTGAAGTTGGCTTTGGAGAATTTTTTTACGGTGGTTTCCCTAATGGGGGGTGGGGGCGGGATGTGGATGTCTAGGGTGATTAGCTTGTGGTTGGATCTGACTAACAAGGAATTGACCTTTGGTGTGGAACACTGGTCGCCTATGTTGGTAATGACCAGGTCTAGGATACTGCTGCCCCTGGTGGGGGTGTGGATAAGTTGATCCTAGGCATTGGAATTTATGAATTCCAGAAAACGTTGAGCAAAAGAGTTGGTACATGAGTAGTTTTCCCAGTTAATAGTGGGGTAGTTGAAATTGCCCATTATTAGGGTGTTGGGTTGTACCCTAATATTTTCCAGTGTGTTAAGAAATGAGGAGTGTGAATCCTGGGGCATGGTGGGGGATCTGTAGCAAGTTACAATTTGAATTGCGGTTTTGCCCAGAGTTAGTTGCACTTGAATAATCTCGGATGCATTATGCTGAGCAACCAGACTGGAGGTGTGAATATCCTTAATGAATATGGACATGCCTCTGCCTTTAGTGTTTTGGTCCAGGTTACGTGGCCGAAAGGTGTGGTATGAATTATAGCCTGGTAATGCATGTGGATTTCCTCTGGGTACTCCGGTTTCCTCCCACATTACAAAGATATGCATCTAGAGCATTTCTCCCTGAGACTCCACTGAACATTGGCTTTGTTCCAAGTCAGGCTTTCCCAGTAAACAAATAATAAATAAATAAAATAAATAAAAATAGGAGCATAAGCTATAGTAGCTCCAATTGCAGAAAAGATCAAAGAGAACAGATTACGGTGGTTTGGACACATGCAGAAAAGCAGAAGACAATCTGGTGAGGAAGATTTAGGACAGACAGGAAGAAAGTAAAAGGAAGCAACATACAGCCAAGAGGTGGATGGATTGTGTGAAACAACATCTGTGACAGTCAGGCATGTGTGTTGAAGAAGGCAGGAGTGTGGCACTGAAATGAGAGTTGGTGATAGTTAACACGATACCCTGACCCCATGTAGAAAAAATAGGAAAAAGGGGGCTGATGATGATGATTCAAAGGACATATCATTCTTTACAAACCTCTAGCTGGCTATTCTGCCACTTGCCTATAGCATGATAGCATTTGATAAAAGCTAGAAGAGATATGACATTTATATGATACAAATAGTTATAAATCTTGCACTAGCAGGGACAGATGTGGGGTAAAGCAAACTGCTGTCACTATCTTGCCTATCATGCTTTTATGCCCACCCTAATTACTCCAACTTAAGCTAGGTTTGATAGCAGAGGATATAATACTAACCATCTTTGCTTTCTGCTACAGAAACTTCATATGTTCAATTCCTGTATTGATCAGTCTACGGCCTTTCACAGATGCCCATGAGAAGGGCTTTAACTGTGTTGAAAGATCATATCTGTAGTCCAGATGTGTGGCATTCTTAAACTTATAATCTTGTCCTCTTATGCCTTGCACTTAATATGTGAGACTACTGTCTTCAACAACATGTTGATTTTGGGTAATTTTTTCTAGTAAGCTTGTATATAAGAAAAGCTGCCAATAATCCTCTATACTTTTTCAACTTGCAATTAAACCTCGGGTGTTGTTGTTAAGTGGCCACTCTGGGGTCAAGTGGTGGTCGTTGAATGATATGACAATACCCTTCCTCATCTCTGCAGATGAATGTCAAGTGCTCTCTAGAAAATCATTGCAAATGTCATACTGTTTTCCACATATGCATGATGTTTACATTTACCTCTGAGATCTACAAAGACATGACTAAAAGTGTGATCTTCTGTTTTAACTGAAAGTAATAGTTTGCTCATGTAAATCTGTTCTCCCACATCCATGGTTTAAAAAACTTAAGTATGTCGGGATACAACTATGATGGAAATATAGGATCGTAATCTAAACAAACATGGAACTGGTTCTTTAATTATTGGTGCCCATGTGTGAGGGGCACTACATTTCCCTTTTAGGATGAATTCAAACCCTTAAACTAGCCTGTCTCCTTGAAGTATACTATATTCTCTTATGCCTAGAGAACAGGATTAGCAAAATTCAACAGCTTTGGATACATATATTCTGGGAAGGGTCTTAAAACTAAGCATCAACATCAGTTCCTGTTCACTGTTAAAATGAGAAAGCTAACTGCGGCACTTTGAACACTGAAAAATGGACAGTCTGAGAACAAGCGAATAAAATTAGCATTCTTACCCAGTTTGAAGTACTCTGTAGCTTCCCATCAACTCATTTTACCAACCTGATATTTTTACATAGTCCGTGTTAAATTGTTAGGTTCTACCTTTTTCTGTTCCATCTCTACAATATCAATATCCTTGTAGTCTTGAAGTAAGGAGACAGGACACAGACTAGAAATGTGTATGCATCTCAAGTGAATTACCAATATTTGGAGGAGGTATTATGTTTAGAAAAATATTCACAAAGACACAATTTGCAAATGCTTTTTTTCCAGAAAATATGGAAGATAACAGAAACAAAACTCCCAGTGAAATAATTAAATAATAATGGTGAAAAATTCATCAGTATATAGAACAAATGTAAACTAATGATTATCACATGGAATGACTGGTTACATGAGACGTGTATTTTTTGCATAGGTAGTGGAATGGACAGACTAGGCAAGCAAATTCTTTCTTGTTTATATTAAAAGTTTAAGGTTGTATAATTTATAATTCTGTTAAATAACCAGGTACATCATTACAGCTTTGAGTTCTAATTATGCATTAGAAATATTCATACCGGGGTCCCTGTTGTTTACTGCTCTAAAATATGGTATGTCGCTACACTATGTCACCTTTACATGCGTTGTTGCTCAAAACCTCTGATCTATGGTGCGACTTGTACTAGTGCTAAAAAGTGACACTTGTCAGAATGCAAGGTGCTGATTACATAATGACAAGAAAATGACAGGAGTAAAATGAATTAAGCTGAGAATGCAGTTTGCTATGGAATGGTATAGACTGTATAGTGACATACAGTTTTATATAATCTTCCTAGGAGTGGAAGCATGCTGAAATACAAATCAGATTCAAAATTAAAATGTCAGTTGAGGAAAATACCTTATCATTTGTAGTAAATGTCTACATACAAAAGCCTAGAAACATTTTTTTTTCTGTAAGCAGTATTCCAGCAGGAGTCAAATGCTTCACAGCATTATGTAATAGCTTAATGAACTGCTAGTTGTACAGGATATTGCCTGCTGATGTTTACAAAAGAAAATAGTAGACAGTCAGCCTTCAAAATCTTGATCAGAATTTAGAAGACGATGTTCACTAACTCTCTGAGCTATGTGGTAACACTGATAAATAGTAGTCGCTTTATTGCCATAAACATGAGCTTCCACACGGTTTACCATCAAAAGCACGATAGTAACATGCTCGACAGCCACCTCCTCGACCATGGTAGGAGCGACTGTCGGAATGTTGACACTCATTTGTACGTCCATTTAGAAGGTTGTACATGGGCAGGGAGTTACAGCATGTATGTCAATGGGATAGTTCCCCTTTAAGGTCAACAGAATTTGTCGACGTTGCTGCGTCGATCATTCATCCTTTTTGATATTCATGAGTTGACGTTATTTGTAACAGAAATCACCTTTCATGGACGTGATTTTCGTCCTGTTGATAGTAAACCCTTCCAGACCCTATTACAGTCCATGATGAATTACTGCTTTGGGGTCATGAACTATAAATGGGAGCAAACAATGAGGCAAAACAGTGAAGGGAACACATTTATTTTTAAAACATTAGGATGATTAAAGAAAGTGCATCAACATAAGTATTCAGGCAGTAAGCATATGGGAAAGCATGTTTCGATTATACTTTCACTTTAAAATATATACTTCAATACATCCATCATCATCACAAGGCACATCTGTGACAGTTGTGTAAACGTATTGGTGTGATATATTTGAGTGAAGATGTTGTTTGTATTTCTCCTTTAACCTGTGGTCTAACATGGTTTTAGCAATTTTGCTTTTGATGAAGCTTAGAGTGCATGATGTACAAATACTGCCGAGCTGTGGAAGTGAGCTAATGCACAGCCAGAGCATGCATATACAAAGCATGCATTAATAAGCTCAGGTAACTTGGCCAACAGCAGATTACATGCAACTAAATAAAGATCAATACTAATTTCAACAGTCTGCTTCAGATGACTGCATTTACTGGAGAGCAGTGGGGTGCCCTAGTGTTTTTATTAATGTCACAGAAGTTATAGGTCTGAATTCAGGAAAAGCTCCTGAAGGTTGGGTGTTTCATACGACTAACAGAGCAAGGTCTACTTTCTACTCACAAGCATTTTTTCTTTTTGCACCAGAATCCATGAATATTGTATTTTCTTGTATGTTGTATACCAATGCATATGCAGAAGCAACTTGTAGCAGGTTTATTCTTAGCAGTAGATAATGCAATGATAACTGTACCGATGGGGTGCTTTTTTACTGATGTTTATCCATAATCTAACGTCTCCAGATTTCAAACCACAGAATTCTCATAGCATGGCAGGCATGCAGTAATTTACAAACATGCTTAGCCTAGTATTGCTACCACACATGCAATGACACAACATACTTACATTTATGCAGTTGCTGTGGTGCTGTCATAAAGTATCGCAAACTAAAATGTAGCTTTTAACTTATAACTTTGTGTGTGTGACTCAGATTTTGGCTTTGATCTGCATTATAACACAATTAAATTATTCACAGCTTTAGTGCATGTTTTTTATACTTAAGTTTAACATCCTTATGGTGTCATGACATTTTGCTGGGGATGATGTCCTTAACTATGTCACTTACCAATAATAACAAGCAGCATAAAAAAGGCAAAGGGTGGAATTTATAGTCCAATACTTCACAGCTGCATATTTGTTATCCACTGCTACATGTATATGCAAATAAACCTAGATCAAGCTATTTGCATCAACTAAGGAAAAGCCAAGGCATTTTGAAACACATGCCCACGTACGACAAAAGTATAAAGTACAGTCCAAAATGGTAGCGAAGACAACCAGGTACTCTGTCGGCTTAATATAACATAAAATTTATTCAACAAAGTCAAAACCGTTGGTGAGCGCTTTCGCTTAATAGCTTCATCAGATCTTAATGCAGTTAAACATACAAAATCCTATTTAAACAAATTCAAATTTCCTATATCCAATCATAGACAAACTTCTGTCTAAGCAATTAAGTTAAAGGTATAGAGCACAGAAATGTATATAGAAAAAGCACTTTTTAAACTAAAAGCAATATAAACATATAATTAAAAATAATTTCATATGTGCATCTAATATAAATTAATACATAAAAAAAAAAAAAAAAATATATATATATATATATATATATATATATATATATATATATATATATATATATATATATATATATATATATATATATATATATATATATATATATCTGTGTGTACTATAAAGCATTCATTTATTTATTCTCCTATTCTTTAAAAAAGGTTTTATGGAGGCTCTTTCATTGAGCCCTCTCCCTATATCTGCTCTCATAGCAGTAATCCAGTTGACCTCCCTATTTTCTGTAAAATTTCTAATATCACCCTCTCTAATACTTGGTTTTATGACATCTATAACCCTGAAAGTAAAGCTATGTCCTTCTCCTCAGCTCATAACATGTTTAGACAATGCATTACACTCAGATTTGATCTGAATGTTATAAAGATGATCTCTTAACCTGTCCTTAAGGACACGGTCTGTTTTTCCTATATAAAATGAATGACAGAGTTCACACCCCATTAAATATACTACATGGGGTGGAAGGCATGTTGCTGATGTCTTAAAAACATATTTCTTGCGTATATTTGGATGTATGAAGGTACTACTGGAATATATATATATATATATATATATATATATATATATATATATATATATATATATATATACACAATAATTACATCTCCCACAAGGTTGTGTTGATGTGTCCGCATCTACTATGTCTTTCCTGACAATATTATAACAAAGTAGCCTTTTCAAGTTCTTCTTATTTTTGTAGGAGAACCTGGGTCTACCCCTATTAATTCATTTATATCTGGATTGACTGTTAAAATAGACCAATTCTTACTGAAAATATCTATAAGATGTTTATTATCACTAGTATAAAAAAGTAGAATCTTTAAAGAACTATTGCTAAAGTTAGGTGTGGTCACTTGTTCAACCACCCCTGTTGGTCCATAAAATGGTTGTGCTCTATTTTTCCTCAAATTATTAATTGATGTTAAATTCTCATTAATCTCATGTTTCTTATATCCTCTGTTCATGAGTCTGTTCTCCAGGCTATTCATTTCCATAACAAAGCCTTCTTCTATGGGGTTTAGCCTGAACGCTCTAACTCCTTGACCCTTGATTAAATTTTTAAAGACATACCCCAGATGTATACTGGTCCTAGCCAAAAGTGAATTTCTATAACATGGTTTTCTAACAATTCCTGTATTTATAAGGTCATTTGGTAGTTTTTCAGCTAAAACATCTAGATATTCAATCCTCACATCTGATGACATCATGGTAAATTAAAAAAAAAATAATAAGATTATTTATCTTATCAACGAAATCCACTAGTTGTTCTTGACTACCTGTCCACAAAAGAAAAATGTCGTCCACAAAACAACGATAAAAAGTTACACATAGTATGAATAACTCTGCTTGCAACAGAAAAATGTTTTCCCAATGAGCCAAATCATGTTGGCGTAGCTATTGGCACAAGAAGTGACCATAGCTACACCATCATTTTGGATGTAGATCTGTTCATTAAATATGAAGACATTATTCTCCATTACGGTCTCTAAAAATTGGCAGATTAAATCTACATCATCATATTCATTTACACTAGATAGGTAATCATGTATGTAAGAAATACCTAATGAATTCGGAATTGTAACAAAAATGAACTCTCCAACATTCCCGGAACTACTCACATATTCATACAGATCAATAAGGAATTGTTTAGTATCCCTTAAGACCGTCCTACATTTGTCTATAATTGGTCAAAGATGTTTCTCTATGTATATGGACATGGGTTCCGTAACCCACCCACCATCTGCTACTATTGGTCTTATGGGTGGTCTGAGTCCATCTTTGTGAACCTTAGGTAAACCCTGTATAACAGGGATCAAGGAATTCTCTACCTGTAGATATCTATGGGTTTCACAGGAATAGAGTTCACTTTTCAAGTTATCAGATAACATAGTAGAAATTGAGCTAATAATTTGATGTACTTGCATTATGGTAATATGACTATAAAACTTATTGTCTGATAACATCCCCTCCATAGCTTCAACAGATTGCTCATAATCCATTATTACAACAGGGCCTCCTTTATCTACAGGTCTAATCACTATCATTTCATTTCTTTGTAATTTTCTAAGTGCTTCTCTTTCTCTGTAACTCAAATTATTTCTACTCTTATTAGATTTCTTGAAGCTACCTTTACTGTGATAGAATTTATGTAATTCATCTTCTGTGTGTTTTAGATATGCATCCACTAAGGGGTGATTGTGTGGAACATAAGTGCTCAGTTTTCTAAAGGGATATAATTGTTCATAGTTACTCTTACCAAACTCTAATTTCAACATAATGATTCTGCAAAATACTTTTAAATCTAAAATAGTATCAGAGACATTGCTCTCATAAGTAGGGATGAAGTTAAGCCCTTTGTTTAAAATGGAGCATTCTTCTTCCATTAAAACATAACTAGAAATATTCCAAATTAATGTTTTTCCACATTGCCCCACATCTTTTTGATAGACTGATTTGGATTCCTGTCCCCAGAAAACATTAATTTCTGGCGTCCTCGACTTCCCTCCCCTCATATCCCTCTCCAGATTTATAGGTAGTGGAAAAGGATAGCTTTCTGGGGACAGGAGCAATAGGATGGTGTAGCTATCAATCCCTGCAGGTCTGCCGAAGCAAACCCTGCTCTGGATCTGGAATATAAAGGGAGGTTGTAGTGTTTGGAAAATGTATGCATGGAGCTCCATGTGGCAGCTTCCAGAATGTCTTTTGTAGGCACCCCTCTTAAAAAAGCTGTAGAGGTGGCTGTAGCTCTGGTGGAGTGTGGTCTGACATTGGCTGGCACACTCTTTCCATGGAAGGAATAACAGAATCTGATGCAATGTCCAATCCATTTTGAAATTGTCTGTTTGGAAATTGCTTTTCCTTGTATTCCAGGGGCGTAAGCTACAAAATGCTGATCAGACTTCCTACTGGTCTTGGTTCTGTCTAGGTAGTAGCGAAGTTGTCTGTGTATGTCCAAGGTATGTAACAGTCTTTCCCCTTTGTTCTCAGGATTGGGAAAGAAAGTAGGCAGGTGAATTGCTTGATTTAAAGAAACCGTGGATACCACTTTTGGCAGAAAAGTAGGGTTGGTTCGTAGGGAGACCCTGTCTCTGTGAAAAGTTATGAACGGTGGTATTGCCATTAAGGCCTGTAATTCCGAAACCCTTCTTGCTGAGGTTATGGCCAGCAGGAAAGCTGTCTTCCAGGAAAGAAATTGTAACTCCACAGAAGCTGCTGGCTCGAGGGAGGTAAAGTCAAATTTTCTAGGACAAAATTGAGGTCCCAAGCTGGTACTGGTGCCTTTCTTGGGGGCTTTATATTCTTGATTCCTCTAAGAAATTGCCTTAGCAAAGGATGTGAAAACACAGGTGGATCAGTGTTGTATCTAGCTGAGATAGCTGAAGCATGTATTTTTATGGAAGAGTATGAGAGTCCGTTATGTAACATATCTGCCAAGTATTCCAGAATGAGAGGGATGCTCAAAAGTGATGCATCATAACCCTTGTTGGTATTCCAAATGCTGAATCTCTTCCATTTGGCTGAGTAAGCCTTTCTGGTGGATGGTCTGCGGGCTTCTGTTAGTATCCGCTGAACTTCCTTGGAGAGAGGTAAATTGAGGTTATTTATGGGATTTCCCAAGCTGTTAGCTGTAGAGTCTGGATGTTGGGATGAATAGTCCTGAAGTTGTGTTGAGTCAAAAGTTGAGGCCATTGTGGAAGGGCCCACGTTTTGTTGTGACATATGCTCCGTAGTAGTGGGTACCAGTGTTGTCTTGGCCAGTCTGGAGCTATTAGGATCCCCTTCGGTTGCTCTGCCTTGATCTTTAATAACACTGTGGTCATCAGTGGCAGGGGTGGAAATGCATAAATTATTAGGGAGCTCCAGTTGAATGAGAGGGCATCTACTTTCCATGCTTGTGGATGATATGTCCTTGAGCAGAACTTTTGTAAGTGATGATTGAGGTGGGAGGCAAATAGGTCCATGTCCGGCCTGCCCCATCTCGAGGTGAGTCGTATAAAGATGTCTGGATGTAGCCTCCATTCGTGGGGGTCCAGGAAATTCCTGCTTAGACTGTCCGCCAGAACATTGTCTTTGCCTGGAACAAACTGGGATTGTAGCTGTATGTTTAGACCCAGTGATTTTTTTCCCAAAGATTCATTGTCAGTCTGCAAAGGGGGTAAGAATGAGTGCCCCCCTGCTTGTTTATGTACCACATCACAGTGGTGTTGTCTGTCCATATTAGTAGGTGGCCTTGTTGAAGTTGTTGTCCAAAGGCCTCGATGGCATGCATTACTGCTAGCATTTCTTTTTGGTTGATATGCAGATGTGTTTCCTTTGGGGACCATTGCCCTTGAATACATCTGCCCTCCATGTGTGCCCCCCATCCAAGGTCTGAGGCGTCTGCGGTCATTGTCTGTGTTATCTGAGGTTTTTTGAACGGCATGCCTGTATTTAACTGGCTTACTGTGGCCCACCATAGAAATTCCTTTTGTAGACATGGAATGAGTGGAATAATTGGTTCTAGGTTGTTGCTGTGTTGAGACCATAAGCTTTTTAAGTACCATTGAAGCTTTCTCATGTGTAGTCTTGCTAGTGGGACCAAGAGAATGCAGGATGCCTTGTAACCCAGGGCCTGTAGGAAACTCCTTGCAGTCATCTGGGTGAGCTTTGCTAAACTTTTGAAGTAATGAGTTAACTTCTTTTGCTTGTCTTCTGTCAGGTAAGCCCTTTGAGAGGCTGTGTCTAGTTTGGCTCCTAAGAAGGTTATTTGCTGAGATGGCTGAAGTCTTGGCTTTTGAAAGTTGACTGTGTATCCCAGAGCCTGTAGCAAGTGTATGACATAATTCAAGTTTTTTGTCAAGGTTAGTTTGTTGTCTGCTTGTATGAGGCAATCGTCCAGGTACGGGTAGATTTGAATCCCCTGGAGCCTGCAATGAGCAATTACTGATGCCAGGCATTTCGTGAATACTCTGGGCGCAGTAGATAAGCCAAATGGCAATGCTGAGAATTGATAATGCTCTGGCCCTGCAAGAAATCTGAGGTATCTTCTGCAGCTGTGTCTGATAGGGACATGCAGGTATGTCTCCTTGAGGTCCAGAGTAATCAGCCAAGACCCCTTGCCCAGCATGGGAAGGAGTTGCTGTAAAGTCAGCATTTTGAACTTTGGTACTATGAGAAAAGTGTTTAGAGCGGACAAGTCCAGTATTGGTCTCCATTGAGTTTCTTTTCTTGGAACAATGAACAGTCTTGAATAAAACCCCTGACCTTGTTCTTGTTGTGGAACTTTTTCTATTGCTTTGATCTGAGCAAGCAGAGAAATTTGCTTGATAGCCTCTGCCCTCTGATTTTGTGGAAGGTTTGGCATGCCTTGTTTTCTTGGCAAGGTATGAAAGTGGAACCTGTAACCGTGGTCTATAATGTCCAGTATCCATTTGTCTTTTGTCAGTTTGTGCCAATTTCTTGAAAACAGAGATAACTTTCCACCCAAAGGAGCTTCTGTTTGCTCCTTGGTCAGCGGAAGTAGAGGAAAGTCATTGAGCTTGTCCCTGTGGGGCAGGAGAAACCCCTGTGTCACTTCTTTGGTTTGTTGGTTGCCATTGTCGTCCCCTGTAGGATCCTCTGTATTGCCCTCTTCCTCGGGCACGCCTGTCTTTACCCCTTTGAAATCTTTCAGGATTAGGAAAGGACCAGTTTTTAGAAGGCCAGTTCCTGCTGAATCTGGGCGGCTGAACCTGGAGGAAATCTTTGACTGTCTGTACTGACTTGGCTTTTTCCGCAATGGACTTTAACACATCTTTAGCATTAGCACCAAAAAGCTTGTTCTTTTCCAAGGGTGCATCAAGAAGTTTTGCCTTAACATGATCTGGTAAAGGTTGTTCTTTTAGCCATGCATGTCTACGAATGACCGCCCCTGTCATAGCTGCCCTACATGAAGCCTCCAATGCATCATATCCACACTGCAAAAAAATGATTGCTAACTTGCTGAGAATTATGCACAGCCTCCTGCAAAGACTTCCTATCTAAAGGTTCAGGAGAGGCCAAACTTTTCTGTAAATCATCTAACAGGAAATCCTGATATTGAAACATGTGAAAGAGACAATTGAGAGCTCTCATAGATAAAGTAGTGGAGGTGTAGACCTTCTTCCCCCATCTCTCTAAGGACCTTGCTTCCCTGTCGGAAGGCAAAGGATTTTTGGATGTGGTAGCTGAAACCCCTTTAGGCCCCTGGGAAATTGTTTCTAAATCAACAGCATGGGCCCTAAATAAATGAGAATGGGTTTCTGGAACCCTATAGTATCTGTCAGGCTTGACAGGAGCAGGAGGAAGAGTATCAGGGGTAACACTGGAGTCAGAGTATAAATCATCCAAAACATCAAGCACAGGAGGTATAGCTTAGGGTCTGTGTTGAGGCTTTTTAAGGAAGGTTCGAAGGTGCTTTCTGGAATCAGAAAATTCCTGGCCTTGCCACTTAAAATGCTCCCTCATGGAATGCAGAACTTCCCCCAAAGAAATATCCTCAGGAGGGGAGGCCGAGGGAATGGAGTCCTCTGCATCTGAATCCTCATAGGTCTGGAAGGGCTCTTCCTGGCTTTCAGAGGGAACAGAGTCCTCAGAATCTTCATCTGAGGGCAGAGGATCAGGGGGTTCAACCCTGGGCCTCTTATCAGGAGGAGGCTGGGATCCTCTCTCAGGTTGGGCCTGGGAGCCTCTGATCAGAGAAATTAAATCTGCGGCCATGGACATGATCTGAGTTTCAGGAGTAGTCTGAGGTATGTTTTTAGCAGTAAGATGTTTGGACTTGCTGGCTGCCTTGGCACATGTGTAGGCCTTGATAGACATGGACATGGGAGGCCTAGCCGCTCCACGTGCAGGAGTTACCTTATCAACAGCAATGGTCTCAGGCATTTCCTCGGTTTCGGTATCCGGAGGAAAACCAATAACTGGCGTCGGAGTGGCCTCCGGTATCGGAGGTATCGGTAATGTGGTGTCTTCGGTTCGGAGCGGTGGTATAATCGCCTCAGAGGGAACCGGAGCACTCGCGGTTAGTTTTGGCGTGGTGTCGGTTGAAGACGCGGGCCAAGGATGTCAGTCCCGGTCTTTTCGTTTCTTAGGAGTCTGCGTTGTCGGTTGTTCCGACGGCATTGAATAATCAAATTTTTCGCCGAAAAAGTCTTCAGCGAACTCCACCCGGCGCCTGAGAGTGCGCTTGTTGAAGCGAGCACAGGCGGCACAGGCCGAGACGTCATAGAAAAGGTCCCCAACGGGGTACTTAGCTTTTTTGATGACTTCGGTTTCGAAGAATACAGGAGCTGACCGACCGGCACTTGCGAACTGCTTCTGCTTCGGGCACCGCACGGCAAGAAAGACTGAAGAAGATGGCGTCAGCTGATACTTATATACTCCAGCCACTCTGACGTCGGAGAGAAATGCGACATCAGCCGACGTCGGACCCAGACTTTGGAATCCGGACGACCGAGGGCTGCCTGAGGCAGGACAACCCATATGTTATGACTGCAGTTGCATTCTTGAAGGACATCTGGAATATATTAACACAGATTCCAGAAATCAAACAAGTCATAGGGGAAAATCCAAGTTTTATATTTAAGAACAGGAAATCTTTGAAAAGGATGTTATGCTATCCACACCATAATAAAGGACAAGATATGGCAGTAGTAAAAGGGACGGTTCCTTGTGGTGGATGCAATCAATGTATATACATAAATCATGAGAATGTATTTACACATCCAGACACTAAGCGAATATATGATTTTAGTGTAGCAGCCAATTGTAACACAAACCATGTGGTCTACTTGGCTGTCTGTCAGAAATGCTCTGCATTTTATGTGGGCAAGACTGACAGACACCTAAGATTTAGAATTAGGGAACACTTATTAAATATTAGGAATGGTGTTGCCACTAATGCGTTAGCCAAACATGTGTCCTCTGAAGGCAATGACCATAATTTTATGTTCTCAGTTATTGAGAGAATTATTTCTAATAAGAGAGGTGGTGATATAAGGAACCATACAGAGACCTCTGAAACTAGGTGGATTATCAGATTAAGAGCTGATAAAGGAAAGGGCCTTAATGATAGAATACCCTTGAAACCAGATTTGAAGAATAGGAGGTTGTTCAAATGAAATTAAATTATTTTAATGAAAGACAGAGAAACATATTAAATATATATTTTGTTTTTAACTAATGCATTTTATGTTACAATGTTTAGTACGTATTTATACTTGAAATGTTTTTCCAGTACAATTTTGTACATATTGTAGAATGACTGGTTTTACTTTAAGTATTAATTACTTTAAGCATTAATTGGTTTGATTTGATTGGTTTGAATACTGTTTAAATATAGTTGGGTAGGAAGTGTTTGTTTGAGGATCTGAAGAAGTGATATGTGCATCATGAAAGCGCTTACCAGAGTGAATGCATTTACCTTGGATTTTACCTACGTTTCATTCATTCTTGGACTGTGTTTAAACTAGGACATTCTGTGCCTTGGTTACTTCACCATTTCTTTGTGGATTTTTATGACTTTATTGTAATGGACATTAATGCAGTTTATAGAAGAAACCGCACATTGACACAGTGCAAGAAGAGTGCAAATGATATGGTAGGGTGTGCCAGAGCCAAGGTGAGGCCAAATTCAATTGCCTGTACCAATACTGGGGGATGAGGTGCTGGCTTCCAGCAATTATCCCTTTAAGATCAAATGAGGAATACCTCCTCTCCATCCAATGGGATGACTATAACACAGAAGATGATGGAACTGGAATAATCTGATGTGGTGTGAACACTGTTACTAATGCTTGCATCGCCAACACTTGTCTCCTCAGGAAGGTTGGTTTAAAAACAGTAGCATATATTTATATAGATAATTGAATGCTGGCACGGAATGATTACATTTAACATATGACAACTATTAATAGGTGAACCTTCCACATCTGCACAGAATGACTATGGAGACAGTGTGCATGGTGAATGTACCCCGCACCTACTTAATATGCATACAGTAGTATATGCTATTTCTTTATAATAATAATAATGTTTTCAAATATGTTTTTACAGGGTCAGCAACAGAAACAAACAATTCCACTGTGCCAATGCATTTTGAGGATATCAGTAGCAGAATGGCTGTTGAAGATGATGATGATAACGTAGTTATATTTATGAGGCAGCCCGAGGAAAGTGGCATTCAGTTCCCAAGTTTAATGTCAGGAACTCACACCCCACAACTTGTTAGTAACTCTGCAGGCAGTGACAGTGCATCACAAAGTCAATCACATGCTTCTGTAATGATATTTTGGCCTTAGAAAAGTTGATTGAATTTGAGGCTAGAAGAATATGTAGTGATGGGAGACACGCATCAGGCGATAACCTTACCCCACAGGAGAGATTGGTTCTCAAAGAGCTGAGGTCATCTGACAATATTAGATGTATGAGGCCAGACAAGGGTGGGGGTATGGTGTTGATGAGCAAAATTGATTATTCTACGTCAATGATGGTGTTACTCGAAGATAATTGTATATATACAAGGGTTTCAGTCAATGAAATAAATGTTGCCTATAGAGGAATTGATTTGTTTTTATTAGATGCTCTGTTCCAAGGTGAGATTACAGAACAGGAATTTGATTTTCTTTCCATTAAACACCCCGTTATTCCATGCATTTTTGGTATTCCAAAGGTGCATAAGGGCTTAGAGCAGTTGCAATTCAGGCCCATTGTGGCAGCCAGGGGTTCAAAGACTGAACCCCTTGCGGCATTTGTAGATGATTTATGTAAAACAACTTTAAATGGTGTGGCCCATATTGTAAAGGATTCATGGTACTGTCTGGAGAGACTGAAAATTGTAAGGAATTCTAATAGGCCCTTTTGTTTTTTGACAATTGATGTTGTTAATTTATTTTCGGTCATTCCGCATGAGGAGGGTATGGAAATGTTTCGGGATAGTTTGGTATTATGTCCAAGCATTGACAAGAGCAGGATAAATCTTATTTGTGACCTGATGGAAATCATTTTGGAAAACAATTTTATTAGATTTGAAGGGGAAACTTTCCAGCAGTGCTCTGGCATTGCAATGGGAGCGAGGTGTGCACCCATTTTTGCAAACCTCGTGCTTTTGGCATGGGAAAGAGCCTGCGTTTTTCAATCAAGATTTTGGGAGAAAATTGTACTTTACAATAGATTTCTGGATGACTTGCTTATCCTATGGGATGGTGACGAGTTGAGTGCAAACGAGTTTGTTGAATATATAAATGGTTCTACGAGTTTTTTCAAATTTACCCATGTATGGAGTGTAGATAGAGTAAATTATTTGGATTTGACTATCTTTAAAGATGGTGATGGTTTAGCTAGTACTTTGTATAGGAAGGACAGTTATTCCAAGTCTTTTTTGCACAATGCAAGTTGCCACCCTCATCATCAGAAAAGAGGAGTGGCTAAGGGTCAAATGGTACGTATATCAAGATTGATAAGCGATGAAACACTATTCAAACAGGAGATGTACAAGCTTATAGGTATGTTGATGGATAGGGGTTATCCACTTAAAGTATTGCTGAAAGCGAAGAGGGAAGTGGTAAGGAAAAGGAGTACAACCTTTTCCCCTATCCTTAGAAGTAGCTTGGATGTGGTGGTGGGTGTGCATCAGCAAGTTATTGATAAAGCTGGTGGCATGGAGGGGCCATGTCTAATTCTTAAATATAATGAGAAGGCTACTGACATTGCTGCAGCTGTACGTGATGCATGGAATTATTGTTTGGATAATACAACAAAAGACATTATTGGAAGGATACCTAGAATTGTGTTTAGTAAAGGTGAAAATTTGAAAAGGATTCTTGAGAAAGTACCTAGAGTTAGGAAATCCAAGATGTCAAAGTGTGGTAATTGTAGATCTTGTAGGTTTATCAGTGAAGGTACGCATTTATGTGTAAAAGGTTTTGAACGTACATTACCATGCCCAGGTATGTGTAATTGTAATACAAGAAATTTAGTTTATGTTGCTTCATGTATTACATGTGATGCATTCTACGTGGGTATGACCACACGTAGACTGCGTGATAGGATTAGCGAACATGTGCGTAGTTTGAAAAAGAAAGATCAGCATAATGCTCTATTTTTGCATAGTTGCAAATGTAACAATTTTAAAAAAATTTTGTTTTTCGTCATAGATAGAGTTTATGAAGATCAGGGAGGCGACATTTGTAACAAAGTGGCCCTTTTGGAAGTTGAATGGCAGGTGAGACTCAATGCCATGAGATACCCTGGCATAAATGATTACATATCTATTAAGCCAGTTTTAAAATATAGGGCAAGTTTTATATAGTATAAAGTACACAATTATGTGTTATATTTATATATAAATATTAATTAGTGTTTTTACAACAAAAGCTTATGGTTCTTAAAATAGTTAATTATTTTAAAATAAATGTGAATAAATAAATAAATAAACAATTATTTAGATGATTTATTAATTGTTATGTATTGTAGAAATGCATTTTTTTCATTTATGTAACTTTTGTTGTTTGTTTTTGTTTGTGTCAAAGTTTGGGGTGTAATGTGTTTTTAAATATGAAAGCAGTGGGGTTTTGGCTCATTGGTGTTTTTGCAAATTGATGTAATTAATTAGGGTTGTGCAATAGGTTTAAATAGAGTGCTTGTTAGTTGAATAACTGACTCTGATGATGCCTTTTTAGGTGAAAGCGCTTAGTCGGTGGATGTGGTCATATTAAACATCTCTAACAGTTTTTGCTGGTCCTGAGTATCTGTGGACAGTTGTTGCTGTGTTTTGTTGGTTGTTTCGTCGAGCGTTGCCCTTTTTGTGGGGTTGCATCATTCTTATCGAGCTACTGTCAGATTGATGTCTGCAGGATCACCTGCATTAAGTATGTCAGCACTTTGGACCGATATAACATCCATTTTGCACGACAGCCTTTCTTCAAAATCACTTGAACCATCACCTAGCCTATCTTTCAGAAATGTGCTGAGACATTTGACTTTGACCTACTGTGAGTCAAATGTGACATTTTTGTTGCTTATAATTTGACCTTCATAAACACAGATCAATATTAACTTGAAGGGCAGTAAGTTATTTAAAAAAGGAGGGGGACTTCAGACATTCATTCCTATAATGGTCCTGTTTAAAACCTCATGGAAGTGTGGAAAGAAAGGTGTACGTCATAACATAACACCATTCATTAACACCATTAATGCTGTATGCATTGACATTGTTACAGCTGACAGTTACCTACAACTTAAATGTAGTTATACCCAAGTTTTCAGGCAAACACTAATAAGAAAATTAAAGATTCAAATGAGTATCCTGCCACATAAACAAATACTATTGCTACTTCACCCTCACCACTCCACAAATGATGATTTCTTTTCTCTCTGATACCACAAATTATTGTGTGTGAAAAAATAATATATTCTGATGTGCACTATCTCAACAGGCAACATAGGACAAATTCAGAAAACATTGCATAATATACAAAAAAATGATACATTTTCATTTAATTGCAAGCTATGAACTCATGTTAAATACTAAAATAACACGTTTGACTAATTGTATCACTTCAGGACGTTCAGTATAAATATAGTTAGGTACACCACCTGACGAATTTATTGTGCAAAACAGTTAAAATGTGATTAGTACTTACTTGATGCCTTACAGCATCACTAAACAGGACTGAGTGAGCACTCACACATGACATTTACAGACAATATGACTGATTGTTATGAAATAAAAAATAATTATTTAAAGATGCGAGGAAACATCAGATGAACAGTAACAGCAGACCATGCACCACACAGCATATCCCACAGATACCAATACATGCACCAATTATACTGTCTGTGTTTTTTACAAGAAAGGAAACACTAACCTCAATGTCATGGTGTATAGTTCTGGACTAGATGCCACATCTTTATCTGTGCAGCCATATGACGTACATGAGCCTGACAAATGTGGTTCTTTACTACTGCTGGCTAGTCACCATTAGTCACAGTAGGACTATGACTGGGAACTACAGTAACAATATGGGTCACTTCACCACCAGAATAGCACATGACCATGTTGTGCAGAATGCAGCATGCAGTAAACATCCTACATACAGTAGCTTGGTCATACTGAAGGGTACCCCACTCATTCAGATACCTAAAATGATTCTTCAGGAGACCAGAGACCATGTCGGTGACAATATGAAACTGGGACAGGACTGTATTGTAGGTCTCTTTTGCAGGTCTACTTGGATTTCTCACTGGTGTGATCAGCCATGGCTCCAGTGGATATCCAACATCACCTGAAAGACAAAAAAAAAAGAGTGAAAGTGTGTATGTGGGGGGCAAAACAAAGGAAAAAGTGTTTTTTCACTTGCATTTTACCATGAATAACTACAGCAATTTAAATAAAATAGAAAAAAAGGAAAAATGTTTACAGTTACTGATAAGATGACCACTGTGCATCCTACCATGCAGGAAGAGGCAGCAGAGTAAGCTGGTGTGTCAGATCTGGGAATCACATGCACTGCTAGGATGCTGAGCAGAGACTTTGGTGTTGCACCCCCATGTAGCACACACTACCTGGCAGTTTATGGAATGGTAGCCCTTCCTATTACGAGACCCGTTCATCCCCATGGACCACAAGGTGCTGTGATTGTGACATGGGTGCAGTCTATTGCTCTGAGTAACACAGGGAAATGTGCAACCTCATAAAAGGCATGCATGGTCCTGGCTTGGTCCTGAGGTGACACCGGGAAATAAATGTACATATCTATGTGTACCAAGAGTACATCCAAGTACTACCTCAATAACCTTGAGGCAGAAGCCTGAGAAATATTCAGTGTTTCCCATGTCTACCTCTGGAAGGGCTCCATGGCAAATATAGCTATAGCTGTACATTTTATTCATTTATTTGACATTTATTTACTGGGAAAGTCCAACTGGAGCAGAAAGTGCCAATTTTCAGTGGAGGCCCAGAGAGAAAAGCTCCCCAATCACAATATTTCAAAAATGAAGTACAGCTATTTTCAATCACAAAGTATCATGTTATGTTTACAAAAGATAATACTGAAAAAAATGCTGTCATGAGAAAAATATAGAACATATGTTTCATAGCAGAGTCCAGTGCAAAACAATAACACGAGCTGAAGAGAATATGTGTGAAAAATTCAATAGTCATATTATTTGTTACACAGATTAATATGTGGTAAATGAGACCTGAGCCAATTCTAATAGGAATTTAAAGAGATATCAGAGATCACATGATTAGAGACAGTGAGTTGAAATTAAGTGATGTCTTAGTATAAGAGAGGTGTTCATATTATGGTTATAGAAGGGAGAAGGATGGAGAGAAGGAGATTATAAGAATACTGGGTAGGGTATCTTCAGGTAGCTTGTAGGGAGGAAAGAGCTATAGGAATGGTGTGCAGAGATGAATTAAATAAGGTAAGGTAGTGGGGAAAACCAAAAGGAATGCAGTAGGAGGCTGGAGAGGGTTGTGATACATACTTTAGTATCCACTAGGACAGGAAGTCCATGCATTCCTCCATTACCCTGGAAGGGTCATATATATTCATTAAAACCCTTATAATATCCCTGGTCACTATAAACCTATCTAGTATCTCCTGATTATAAAAATTATAATATGTTATTCTATGCTTATGGCTCCACCTTCTTGGCCAGGGAGCGCCACTGAGTACAAACAGTTTTGACTTAGGTAAGACAAGCAGCTCACAAAGGGAAATAGAAGAGTTAGCAGCAAGTGACAGTATTTTCACAGACTGCAAAGCGATTAGGTGTGACTCCTCTTTACATAACGAATCTGCAGATGGAGCCAAAACGTAGGAAAATGTAATTATGAATCACAAGTAGGTGAGGGACACTTCATTAACATAGGTTGTTTCAACATAATTCCTCATTTACATCTTATTATCACTTCATTTACTTATGCTTATTCGTGGCTGGCCCACCCTAGCATAAGTGGCTTCTATGAATTGTGGCTTACCTGTGCTCATTCGCGGGCAACACAGATATTCTTAGTGCATTTGTATTACGACTATGGATACCACCCATTTTGTAAGCAACAAAATGTCTGTAAGATTTTTAAATCAGGATGTCCCTGCAGTTGAGACAGCAATCAGTTGTCATCACTGGTAATACATTTTTTCATGTTTTCATTCATATTTTCATAAATGAGAGATCTACATATTATTGAGTGCCATACTACGAAATGTCACAGAGAGAGACAAAAATACTTTGTCACTGTCCATGTTTTGTACATTGCACTGGATATAGATTATTAGTGCCTTGCTAGACATTACGAAGATATACAACATACATGTACATTAGTATTCCAAAACCAAGGGACTTACAAACTATTGCATAATATCATTTGAAACCTTAGATGATGCTGAGAAAAATTGCTATTGATATTTGCACTGGAAGTTATACATTTTGTGAAATGTATTATTTAGATCGTTAATTATTAAAATAAACATGCTTTTTCATACAGTATTTGTATAAATATCTGAATAAACAAGCAAGCAGGAAGTGAATTTCTTGAGGTCCTGTGAAAGCTCAGGACCGGCTGAATAAAAGTGATGTGACACTGTATGTGTACGCTGCAGTCTAGATATAAAAATGTATTTGTATGACTTTCGTATAAAATATAATTTTAGATTTCTGTGCATTAAAATCTGTTACAGTATTTATGTAAGAACTTTGAATACACTGGATATTGACACTGTAAAGAAGACATTCTGAATGACGATTTAAAGTATTATCATTTGATCAATGATCATAGCCAATGTATTGTAGATCTGAGACATGGAAGACAAGAATTTTACTTTGAGAGTGACCGTGACTCAGTCATAGGTTCATAGGTTCATAGGTTCATACTAGGCTATCTGCCCTAGGGCATTTATAAGCCTAGCCAGAGTGTGTGTGGCTTTCACCACCCCTTAGGATGAGAATACTATACCCATTAGTTTGCTGTGCCTCTGTCCAGCAGTGACACAGAGATGATTCCCGGGGTAAACCTACGATCTCCCATCCACTCGTCAAGATTTCTCTTGAACAGAGTCAGTGAGGGGCTCTGCCTCACATGGACTGGGATTCTGTTCCATAGTGTAGGGAGTCTCTGGGTGATGAATCTGTCACTCCAGCAAGTCCTATTTATATCCGTGTTGAGGTTTAAGTCTCTTGCTCTCGTGGCTCTGGTGGATTTGGATTTTTTGAGGTGGAGCATGTCCATTAATTCCAGGTTGGACATGGCCTTGTATATCAGGCACAGATCACCTCTGAGCAGATGGTATGTGACTGAATAGAGCTGGAGTTTCTTCAGTCGGGCATCGTATGACATATGTTTGAGCCCCTTTATCCTTTTGGTGAGGAACTTTTGGGGTCTTTCCAACTGCTGCAGGTGTCGGGTAAGGTACATTCCGAATGGGGCGTTGTACTTAATCATTGGTCTGATAAGTGAAGAGTACAGGGGTACAATGACCTCTCCTGATCTGGATGTGAATCCCTTCATGATCAGGTGGGCAATGTAGAAGGTCTTCCTAACCACTTTGGCAATGTGAGTGTCAAAAGAGAGGTTACTGTCAACTTGGGTCCCCAGGTCCCTGATAACTTCTTCCGTGTTTAATGGATTACCACCTATGTGGTAATTAGGGGTTACCTTGTTTTTCCCAAAGGGTATGACTATACATTTTTGGCATTTAGCTTAAGGCCATGGCTCTGGCACCAGTTATCCATTTCTATGAGACCTTTCTGGAGGATGTCTGTGTCTGATGGAGTGTCAATTATGGTGCCCAGTTTGCAGTCATCTGCAAATTTTGTCAGCCACAATCCCCCTATGTTTGCCTGCACTTCAGAAAAATAAATGCCAAACAAGAGGGGGCCCAGGACTGAGCCCTGTGGGACACCGCTCGTGACCGGCTTAGAGTCTGACATGGCACCAGCAACTCTAACCCTGTGTATTCTGTCCTTGAGCCAGTTTGCAACCCATCTTGTGACATATGGGTTTACATCTAAGCTGGTGAGCTTTTCTATGATACCCGAGTGGGGTATTGTGTCGAACGCTTTTGCTAGGTCAAGGTAGGCTGTGTGAACTGCCTTACACTCATCAATGGCCTTAGTGACTGTTTTGAAAAAGTCGACCAAGTTCAAGAGGCAGGATCTGCCCTTGACAAAGCCAAATTGGGTAGGATCCAGTGTCTGTAGGTCCCCAATGTCTTTATTTATGAGTTCCATTATGATCCTCTCCATAGCTTTGCAGACAAGGCTCGTCAAGCTTATGGGGCGGTAATTTCCAGGGTCCGTAGAAGCACCGCCTTTGTGGAGTGGGACCACAGTTGCTGTACGCCATTCTTTGGGTACGTATCCTGTAGTAAGGCTAAGATTAAACAGCTGCCTTATGTGTGGGTTTAGTTCCTCATTGAGTTCGTGTAGCACACAGCTGGGGTCACCGTCCGGTCCCATTGATGCTGTGTTTTTTGCTTTAGAGAGAGCAGCTCTCACCTGGGCATCTGAGATGTTTGGGAGGCTAGACTCTGGTGGGATAGATATTTCTCCTTTTGGGGGAGAGGGAGGGGAGAAATTTGCACTGAACCTGTCTGCCAGTATGTTGGCAATGTCTGTGGGTTCAGTGATTTTTTTATCATTTTGGACTAATTCTGAGCATATCTGGGAGTTTCCACCCAGGTTTCTAACATAGCTAAAGAAGGCTTTATGATTGTCTTTTGTGTCATTAGCGATTTTTCTCTCAAAGTTGGCCTTGGATGATTTTATGAGTGATCGTAGTTTTTTGCTAGTATTGATCAGAGATTCCTTCCCTTTTAGGGATTTTGCTCTGTCATGTAGTAGCTTTCTCCTCTTGTTGTAGAGTTTGTTTATGGCTGGAGTCCACCAGACTGGGCGCCTGCCTTTGGTGGAAAGGGTCTTGATTTTATTAGGGATTGCTTGATCCATACATTCCTGGAGGTGCTCGTAGAAGGCATTTGTAAGGGTTTCAGCAGCGTGGGTTGTGGTTTCCACTGGCTCGGGCGCCTTGAAGGATACCACTCCAGTCTTAAGAAGTGTGAAGTTTGCTTTTGAGAAGTTCTTCACTGTGGTCTTTTGCTGGGGTGGGGCGGGATGTGGATCTCCAGTGAGATTAATTTATGGTCTGATCTCACCAATGAGGGATATACTTCGGTGTGGAGCATTTTGTCCCCATGTTTGTGATGATCAGGTCTAGTATATTTTCTCCTCTTGTGGGAATGGTGACTAGTTGTTCCATAGCATTTGAGTTTATGAACTCAAGGAACCTTTGGGCTAGGGTGTTGGGGCTTGGGTAATGTTCCCAGTCTATGTTTGGGTAGTTGAAGTCACCCAATATGATGGTGTTTGGAGAGACATTCATACTCTCCAGTGTCTTCAGGAAGGCTGTGTGGGTTTCCTGAGTTTGAGAAGGTGGTCTGTAGCATGTTACAAACTGTAGGGCAGTTTTACCTATGGTTAATTGCACCTGGATGGTCTCCAATGCTTCGTGCGTTGCCACTAACCTGGAGGTGTGGGTATCCTTTATGAATATGGATACTCCCCCTCCTTTTGTGGTTCGGTCCGGATTTTGGGGCCGGAACGCATGATATGAGTTATAACCTGATAGTGCTGGGGTGCTCTCAGGAGCCTTGAACCAGGTTTCAGTTACAGCACACACATCGATGTTCTCCATACTGAGGAGGGCTTCGAGGGCGTGCATCTTGAGGTTTAGACTTCTGGCATTGAGCAGTATTACCCTTAGTTTTTCTCCATTTTTGTTTTCTAGGGCGGTAGGTTTATCATTTGAGCCTTGCCTAAAAAAGGCACTATGGGGGTGGCAAGAGCCTTTGCCAATATCCGGAAGCCCAGGGTGACAGGTGCAAGCCGTCCCTTGCGGCAGCGTGGCTTGTCAAGCATGTCATCCCAGGCAGACAGACATTGGATCCCCTTAGAATGACACCAGTAATTAAGCCAATTATTAAAGCTGATCATTTTGTCTCTGTATTGTGGCATCATTCTTGGTGAGGGTAGGATACTGCTCAGGGTCAGGGTCATTCCGGCCTGGGCTACATAATCTGAGAGCTCCTCTATGTCTCTTTTCATGTAGTCCAGGGAGGTATGTCTCAGGTCGTTCACACCGGCATGGACAATGACTGAGTCATACTTGTACTTGCTGTGGAGTGACCTGAGTGCTTGTGTTATGTGGCGGATTCTAGCGCCTGACAGGCAGCTTACTGTGATCTTTTCCTTGTTCAGTCTGGTGAGTGGGACGTCAGTGTGTCTGACTATGGAGTCACCTATAACAAGTGTGTCTGGCATTGTGTTTGGCCTTAAGGGCTGTGACTGTTTAGCACACTGACTTTGAGAACTATGTGTTGCATGTCTTATGTCTTGAGGTGGCAGTTGCTTGGGTGTCTGCTTTGGAGGCCTCTGTAGTTTTGGTAGATTTTTGATCAGTGCCTCCGAGTATGTCTTTGTGTGTTTATGTGTTTGTTTTGCAGTTGTGATAGTTCTATGTGAAACTGGGTTTGTGGTGTGCGTGGTTTCCTTCTCCTCCTGTCTGGTCTTGCCAGTCCTGAGTTGAGAGAGCTCAGCCTCCAGTTTGGCTATATAGTTGCATCTCTCACATGTATTTGTGTTTTGTGGGAGAAGGAGTGGGTTGTCTGTGTACATGAGGCAATTGTAACATGTTTTGTAGTGCATGGAGCTTTATCTGCTACATATACTACTATTTAGAAAAAATAAAAAAAGTGTAGGAGTGCAGAGTATTTAACCAGCTTTTAAATCCTTTGAAATCCAGTAAAGCCTTAGCTGTGTCAAACATACAGCATTCAGAAATGATGTCCCCCTGTAGAACTAGTGGCTTTTAAAGCTGTTAGACACTTCATTCTGCCGCACACTTTGTTTATAAGTGTAGCAGAGTCAAGTTCTAACAGCTTTTAAAGGCTGTTTTACCTTCTGCTGCTGTTTTTTGCTGGCTAGCACTGTCTGCTGTGAATCCCCTTCAAGATAACCAGTGCTTATTAATGCCTAACAGATCTTGTTAAGCACCTTTCTGACTTCAAACAGATGGTTAACAAGCTTGTCTTTTCTCCTTTTTCTGTGTAATCAGCTTTTTTAATACCATTTACTGCTTACACCATATTTATATTTGTTTAGCTTATTTATTTATTTATGTATTTATTTATTTTTTACAATTTGTTAATTGGAGTTGTCCTAATAAGCTTTGTAACCTCTTTTCAGAGGAGTCCTGAGGGGGGGAAAAATCCTGGTACTTTGTATATTAGAAAATTATGAAACAAAATAGATAACAGCACAGTTCATAAAAGCAGTGCACATTTTTTTTTTAGAATGCAATGTAGAATATGTCAAAATGATTTAAAATAAGAATGCACGTTTTTAGTATAGGATGAGTATGTTGAGAAATCTAACCAGAAAAAAGTAAATAAAGAGAAAAAGAGTGATAAAATAATTTTAAGAATAGCTAGTTTGATTGTCGTTAGTACAGTTTGCTTGTAAAGTGTGTGTTGGTATAGGCATGAAGTATTACACGGAGTACAAGAGAAAGGCTTGTTGGATGAATGCATACAAGGAAACTGGAAAAGAGTTAGTTCAGAGACAGGGATAATATAGTCTAATAGCAACACAGGAAGACAGTGCAAGTGAAATCTCTAGTGTCATATATTTTAGAGATAGAGGCTAGTGGGTGATATATTGAATATGACTCGATGTATGGGGGTTAGTATAGTTTCAGATAACGCTGGGGCAATTATGGGATGTTAGATACTACATGAGCTTAATTAAGATTTTTTTTTTTGTCATTACATTTGTTTTGTAATGTCAGCAGGTAAGATGCTCCATTTACTGGCTGGTGTGACAGAGAAGAGAGAGACTCAATGTTTATTGGGTGATCTAGTGATAAGTAGCTGATTTTGACTTACTAATCCAACTGGTCTAGGAGGGGTGTGTTTTTCTTTGATGTTCAAGTAAGGGGGATATTCTCAGGCATTTATAAAGGGTAGTGTGTATGAATTTCAGTTATACTGTTGTGCATTTTGAGTTCAGGACATCCTATCTATTGTGGTGCTTGGCAATAATGAATTATATGTGGGATGCTTGCTGCAAATCTGGCAATATTATTGTAGCAACATTCTAGTCTGATAGTCACTGTCTTTTTGTAAGTTTGTCCAAATTATGGATATGTACAGTAAGGTTGGTAGAAGGAGAGCTTGCTCTTGTGTAAGGAGATCATTACATGCTAACCTTTTGACCTGTAGAGCATTCCTAGTTTCTGGTTTGTTTTACTTATGACATAGTTTATTTACTTCCTACACTTTAGGGTGTTACCTATAACAATACCACGTACTCTACAGTGAGCTATTGCTGCTATAGTGGTATTGTTAAGGGATGTAATGCTGAAATCCTGTGTTTGTTGTGGCTTGTGTTAGAGAAGAGGAGTAGCTTTGTCTTTTTGGCATGCAGTGTAGTTGGGAATTGAGAAGCCATTCCTCTAAATGACTGCAGGCTGTGTTATTTTAAGCTGCTCATCACATGATGAGCTTTGATAGATAAAGGCTGGGTCATTTGCACATTGTATTAGTGCATCATGGGGAAGAATTTGTGCATGTCATTTATGAATGTATTATATAACAAAGGGCTTAGAATAGACCTTCTATCAAGCTAAGTGTCACTGGGAGGTGTGTCAAGACAGAGTTTTGTCACAAGTGCCTGTGTTCTTTGGGGCAGATAGCTGGTGAAGCAAAGATAGCTAGTTTATTCAGTCCTGTACTACTTACCCATTATAGGAGTAGTTGGTGAGAAATCATGCCAAACACTTTGGAGATATGTAAGAATTTAAATGAGACAAGTTTATTTTGGTTTAGCCATGTGTTTGTATGTTCTAGGAATTTATTTGGTTTGGTTTAAAACTGTTCAGTTTCAGATCATAACTTATTGCTGGTTTGAAGGTATAAGAGTTGTTGGTGAATACATTTTTACAGGACTTGGAAGAGTCGGGGTAGAACGCTTATAAGTCCTTTCTTTGGCAGATATGTAGTTGTTCCACTTTATGAAGATAAATAATGTAACATTGTTGCCGTTATCTAGGGACAATTTGTTTTTACTGATGGAAATATTTATGAGGATTGGGAAAGGGTAATTAATAGACTGCAGATGCTCTGCTGAAATGTTGTCAGGGACTAATGTGGGTTTCACTTTTAGTAGTAGATTTTGTTTTTGTTGATTTGTTGATTCAGCGACTGTGAAAGTAATATGAGCTAGTTTGGTGTAATGTGGCTAAAAATAACCACAGAAGAAGGCAGGTGCCCCAACGTTCACTAGTAATCACAAAAAAAGCACCAGAATCCAGGAAAAGTGACACGAACAGTTTAATTCACTAACGCTGAAACTTCACAACACGTTTTCGTCCTTGACTTCATCAGATACCAACACTCTTGGTGCACTCATCTTAAATACATTAACTAATTAATGGTAGCCAATGACAAACAAATTGATTAATTAGAGTTAGTTAAAAGCACATACACATATACACACACAGATTATACTTCCTAAAACCACCATAAAATTCATACCCTATAATAAACCACATATACAAAACATGAATGCATGTGAATATAAATTTAAATATATAAAAATGAACCTTAAATAAAACTATGACATTATGTTCTAAAAAAATTTTTTGTAATGACAATATTTGTTAAAATAATACAAAAATCCTATAATTTAGCAGATCTCAATTTTAAAACTGGCTTGAGTGAAATCATGTCATTGAGACCTGGTTTTCTATTTGCTTCTAAAACAATTTGCCAAAATAGTTCTCTGTATTCCACCAGTGTTTCCCAATTCCCCCCTCTAGGGTCAACCGGCACACATTCTAACACAAAAAATCTAAATGTAGCTAGTTTACATGTAATGGTATGCTTGTATAATGCATTGTTTGCAACAACAAGAGCAGCGAGATTGGAGAGCTTCGTAAGCTCATTGGCCAACTGACACAGTTGGTAGGACTGCTTACACCAGTAAGTCAATCCATGGTTACGCTTTTGTCGACACTTTCTGTGCCTGAGAACCAGGAAGCAGCAGGGTGCTCTGCTTCGCATGAAGGAGCGCAAACTAGTAATGGCGATGAGGTTTGTGATATAGAAACAGTAGATGGTGGTATGAGAGACAGTCTCGATGGATTCCCACACATTACGGTTGGAGCTGACAGTGCAAATCGAGTTTCAGAGGGTTCACGTAATCAGCGAAATGAGAATATTTTCCCGGACTGTGGAACTAATGCTAGAGAACATATAGGTACTTTTCACCAGTTGAGAGACATTCTCAATGCTAAATATGACTTTGGCAAGAAAGCTTTTATACAGACTGCCAGTAAAACTTACTCTCAAATGTTAGATGAATTGGATTTTTCTTTACATAAATACAAAATGCTAGAAATGGACAACGCATACTTAAAACATTGTTTAGAACTTAAAATTGTACCAAAGGGTCTTAGAGTTTGTAAATACCCAAATGATGTATTTGACGGTACTGCTTTTCACCAGCAATTGATTACAGCATTTGACAACTGTGGTTTTGAGATTATGAGGGCTATAATATCTAATAATGAATGTGAGAAAGAGAAAAGGTTTAGCCATGTTGAGCGTCTTAACAAAGATATTACGCATGATTTACTTTTTACTGTGGAAGAACATAAGAATAAATATTACAAATTGCTTAAGGATATAGAAAGTAAATGTTTGGATGTGCAAAATAGAAAACTAGGGAAAACAGAAAGGGATGTGAATGAGTATAAAAACAAAACACATTACCCTAAGCCCAGACAGTTTGTAAAGAGGGTGTTTACCTATAGTGTTGGTGAAAATGATACAGCTGTATTTGATGACAATGAAGGAGCCTTTAGATTTTCCTCTGCTCAGAAAGTCCAAGAGACTGATGTACAAAGAACCTATTGATTATAGCTCAAAAAACTACCAAGTGAGGGAATGGGGGCCCCGAGCGAGGAATCACATGGGGTGGAAGAATTAAATATTTGCAATGATGGGCATAAATGGACATTCAATGATTTTAACATTTTTAACTATTCTAGCACCACTGTGAATAAAACCTTTTTTGACTTGTTTTCTAAAGGCTTTGGTTTCATACCCAAATAGAGAACCAATATTTTTAAGCTTTTAATTGACATTAAGTTATTTATTAGAAAGAAAAACCTAGAAATATTATTTAATGGTAACAAAAAAACACTTAGTGAGGGTAAACTAGTTCGTAAAAGTATGTTTAACCCGCCATTGCACCCACAACTAAAGAATTTTGAAGTAGTATTAGAAAATGAACTAAGGAAGTCACTCAAGACATATAATATGCAATCCAACTTAACTCCGGTTGAGCACGAAACCCTTAAATTAATTAGCAACAACAAAAATTTAAGGGTTATGAAATCTGACAAAGGTGGGGGGGTGGTACTTATGGACCACATTATATATGAAGGTAAAATGCAGGAGATTTTAAGTGACTCTACTAAATACACTAGGGTATCTATCAATGAAAAAAATGTGACATACAATAAAATACATATGATGGTGAATGATTTACTAACAGAAGGACTAATAGATTTAGAGACACACACATTTTTATATGTTGAAAAACCGAAGGTTCCTTCTATTTTTGGTATACCGAAAGTACACAAAGATATAGATGACCCACCTTTGAGACCAATAGTTTCTGCAGAAGGTTCTATTACAGCCCCTCTAGCAAAATACATAGATTGTAAGGTAAAGAAAGTACTTAAGAACAACACCCACATACTTCAGGATTCCTGGGATCTTCTTAGAAAATTGGACAAATCTTTATTTTCTGAAGGTTTGATTTTTGCTACTCTGGATGTGGTTGATTTGTTCACTAGTATTCCCCACGATATAGGCCTAGAATGGTTCGAAGAAATGTTAATAGGATTTTCAGGAATTACTCATAATGAGTTCAGAACAATTTTGGTATTAATGGAGGTGGTATTAAAAAATAATTATATTTTTTTGAAGGTGAATACTTCAAACAATGTAAGGGGGTTGCTATGGGGGCACATTGTACTCCTACTTATGCCAATATTATTATGTCATACTGGGAAAACACCTTTATATTAACTTCGGTTTTTAGTAGATTTTGGACATTCTATGGTAGGTTTTTAGATGACTTATGTTTTTTATGGAAAGGCAATAATGATGATTTTAATTTGTTTTTAGAATTCGTAAATAACACTACTGATTTTTTAAAATTCACATACGAATATGATACCCAAATGTTGAATTATTTAGATGTTAATATTACCAAGACTAAGGGTGGTTTCAGTTCAAGGATTTTTAGAAAGGAGACTTTTTCAAACTCATACCTACATTTTACTAGTTCACATCCACCCCACCAGAAGAGAAGTGTAGTTAAAGGTCAATTAGTTCGTCTTAGTAGAATGACCTCTGAAGACACTACTTATTTTAATGAATGTGGATTTTTGAAAAGGTTATTTTTAAATAGGGGTTACCCGAGTGAACTTTTTGATCAAATATGCAGTGAAGTTACTAGGGAAAGAGGAGGAAAATTTGCACTTATTTTAGATATAAGAGGAGTATTTGATAGACAAGATTCAAAAACCTAAATAATGGCGTGGATTTTGAATCTGGTATCACAACAACCTATGATTGTACAGTCAGGACTGGTAAAAAGAATTGTTAATAGGGAATGGAACAACTTTGCTAGACTATCTGACTTACACTGTATTTTTGATAAGGAACTGAAATTCACCTATAGGAGGGGTACTAACATTAAGAATATTTTGGAGAGAGGTACAACTGAAAAATTGTTTGGGAAAGCTATGTGGAAGTTGCAGTTATTGTAAACATCTTAATGTTGGACAAACATTAGACTTACCTATTAGACAAAGGACATTAACTCTAGGAACATATGTTAACTGTAACACCAAGGGTATAATATATTTAGCTACCTGTACAAAGTGTGATTCATTTTACATAGGGAAGAGTGAGAGAATGTTAAAGCAAAGAATCTATGAACACTTATATGACATCAGGACTAAAAAAGAAAACAATGCATTATACAAGCATAATATTACATGTAAACTAGCTACATTTAGATTTTTTGTGTTAGAATGTGTGCCGGTTGACCCTAGAGGGGGGAATTGGGAAACACTGGTGGAATACAGAGAACTATTTTGGCAAATTGTTTTAGAAGCAAATAGAAAACCAGGTCTCAATGACATGATTTCACTCAAACCAGTTTTAAAATTGAGATCTGCTAAATTATAGGATTTTTATATTATTTTAACAAATATTGTCATTACAAAAAATTTTTTTAGAACATAATGTCATAGTTTTATTTAAGGTTCATTTTTATATATTTAAATTTATATTCACATGCATTCATGTTTTGTATATGTGGTTTATTATAGGGTATGAATTTTATGGTGGTTTTAGGAAGTATAATCTGTGTGTGTATATGTGTATGTGCTTTTAACTAACTCTAATTAATCAATTTGTTTGTCATTGGCTACCATTAATTAGTTAATGTATTTAAGATGAGTGCACCAAGAGTGTTTGTATCTGATGAAGTCAAGGACGAAAACGTGTTGTGAAGTTTCAGCGTTAGTGAATTAAACTGTTCGTGTCACTTTTCCTGGATTCTGGTGCTTTTTTTGTGATTAGTAATGTGGCTAAAACAATGTTGTTGGAGTACGGAGTTTGGGGTATCAATGAAGATTTTGTTAAGTTATTGATATAGTGCCAGAAGACCTTAGGATGAATTTTGTAATTGGTTTGAAGTTTAGTATAGTATTAATTCATCTTTTTGGATCATCACTTTGTTATGGTTTCAGGCTGACATGTATTGTTGGTAAGTTGGAATACTTAGGTTGCATTTCCAGTTTGTTTTTCCATGCTTTGTCTCTTGAGTCATTTAATGTTTAGTTACAAGAATAAGCCAAGGAGATGGCTCTGCTTTAACTCTCTTTTTATGTATTGGAGCAATTGAGTTGAATACATTAAGGAAAGTTTCATTAAACAAATTAACTGCATCATACTTTGGGTTATTTAAGTGGGTACCAGTTGTAGCTTGCTAGTAGGTTGTTGAAGTCTTGACTGTCAGAGTTCTTTCTGGAGTGGACCCAGGTATAGGTTCACAGGAGTTTACTAGGCTAGTGACCCTAGAGCCTTTACAGTCCAAGCCATTTTAATCCCAAGTATCCCTATTTGTCCTATTTTGGGTAGTTCGCAGAATGAATTTATGGACAGAGTGGGTCTGCAATCAACACTGGCTAACCCTGTCCATGAGGGACAAAGGTGCCACCCCAGGGGTATATTTGCGGTCTCCCATCCATTTATCTTAGTTGCGTGTGAATAAGGTCAGTGAGAAGCTCTGTTTTACGTGAATATGGAATCTATTCCACAGAAGCATCAGTCTCTGGGAGACATCTGTCTTTCCAGCATGATCTGTTAATGAGGTCTCAAACTAGGTTGAGATCTCTAGAGTAAGTGACTCTTGAGTCATTTGACTTGTGGATGTGCAGAATTTTCATTAGGGCAGAGTCAGAGATTGCCCTATAGGCCAGGCACAAGTCACCTCTCAGCAGCCTATAAGATACTGAGTAAAGTGAAAGGGCTTTCAGCCAGTCCACACAGGTCATGGTTTGGAGTCTCTGTTTTTTCTTAGTGAGAAACCTCTAAGGTCTCTCCAGCTGCTGCAGGTGTCCAGTGAGATACATGCAAAAGGGTGCATTATCCTCTATTATTGGCCTGATGAGAAATGAGTACAGTGGAGTTATAACATCCCTTTACCTGGATGCGATGCCCTTGCTTATGAAGTAAGGTATGCAGAAGTGTTTCCTTACCACTGTGGAAACTTGGTGGTCAACATTCAGATTGCTATCAACCTGTGTTACCAAGTCTCACACCACTGGGTTGGAACTCAGGGGCATACTGTCAATACTGTAATTTGTAGGGACTTTCGTTTTGCCAAAATTAATAATAATGCATTTTTTTGCATTTAGATTTAGACCATGGCTTTAGCACCAATCATTTGTTTGTGTTACCCCTTCCTGTAATATGTTGACATCTGATTAACTGACTATTTCATATAGTAATCTGATTTTTTTTCAACAAACAAATTTTGGACTATGGTCACTTAGTATTTCAGGCAGTTTTTGAGAAAAAAAATTAATAGATTATCAGTTAGTATTCAGCCAATTGTACAATGTTTGCCTTTGTTTTGGTCAGTTGTAGAGTGTGGAATATTAATAGTTGTAGTCTAAAGAAGTGAATGGGTGTCTGTATATTCTGTATGGAAAGGTGATGGGAGGTTCATTCCCTACTGGTGTCTTCCAATATTAGCCGATTGAGTCTCAGATGGGTTGTGATATGTGATAGGATAACTTTGCATAGTGCAATGTTTTTAGTCTGCATTTGAAAGAATGCAGAATAGTGTGATGGGAGGATCTGGTATTTATTTATTTGGTGTATGTTGCATATAAATATCTGCTGAGGAAAAATCTGGCAGAAAGTGCTGCTTGTGGTTGTTTGTATATCATTTGAGCAGATAATGCCTGCACCACCACCTCGTTTGTGTTGTGTAGTTTTCCTGAGTATGTTGTCCTCTGGAGATAGGATGTGTTTTTCTTTAAATTAGTGGTTTAACCAGATATCAATAATGCAGTGTATCTGGCTTATGTTTGTCTATCCTATTGTGCAGTTCTGTGGTTCTGTTGCAGATACTTCAGATGCTGATATAGTAAATTGTAAGGGTATCGTGTTTGGGCATTGTTTGGGGGGATGGTACTGGCCCTGAATCTGGCTGTATGTCTCCATATAGAAGGATGTTGCCAAATAAAGGTATATAGTTTTGGAGTATTTTGTTCTGAGTTTTTCTCCTATCAAGTGGATTTCTTGGTATTTTTGGTGGACAGCATTTTTAAGGGTAGGTTATAGGTGTCAGTGGTGTCTGATAATGTATAGCACTATGTATTATTATTATTATTATTATTATTGGTATTTTATTTATTTCATTTTTTTTAGTTATCTGGAACATCACTGTTGGGGTGGTGTGAGGTAAGTAATGTTCTTTTTAAGTTGATGTTTTCATAAAATGCTCTGGAATGTAAGGAAGTGACATTCCACAACACAGTGGTGTTACTAAGACCTCTGTCCCTTAGTAGCCTAACTTGTTTGTAACTGATCTGACCACATTCCATTACATGCATTCTGGCTGACTGTTTGTAACAAAGGGATGCCACTGAATCATACTTTTTCCAGTGTGTACATTAGAAAGTATTGAAATTAAAAGCAAAAGTTGTTATTTTTCCAAACAGCAATACTGAGCCCAAAACTAGTGGAACTGTTGATGAAGAGGAATGGCCAGATCCTGTGATCAACATTACTAAAGCCATGAAACCTTAGGGATCATATAGGTAATCCTGAATTTCGACTATCACGAAATCTTTATTGTATATGGAATACCTCATCTTCCAATAGAAAGAACTTATATTAGCACCTTTTTGGCTTATTTGCTTTTTGATTTATAGACTGTCACATTCTACTCTTGTTATATGCTACATTAAGACTATTTCTCTTTTTGGAATCTGTTTTCCAATATCTCATGTTTGGAAAATATTGTTAAGGACTGCTCTTTTAGCCATTTCCACAATAAACTGTGTTTTTTTCAGTTTCTTTCCGTGCTAACACTGATGATAGTAGCCATATTTGTAAGGAAGTTATCAGCTATCTTCTGGTAAGGGACTGACACAAATGTGTTATTTTGTATGCTTGATAGTTTGTGTTGCCCTGTCATAAATCACACTTTGATGAGACGTCTTCAGGTGCCCTGAAAACAAGTTAACCTTGTTGTTAACTACTTTAAGACTCACAATACAAACGGTACAAAATATTCTTGTTGGATTTCCCCACCTCTAGCAAATGCCCATGTTTTGTAGAATCCCATCACGTTCACATTTTTCCTGGCACACCTGTTACTTTTCTGTGTGAAAATCAGATGGTATGTGGTAAGTTTTCACTACAGCACAAATACCACACAGCTGTAGTCCTCCTGATGTACACCTAATTACTGATTGGTGGCGTTTGTGTTGAAGTTTTCACAAATGGGCATCTCAAAACAGACTCCAAGTTAACGAAGTAAATCTGAAATCTTCCTGAAAGACTGGAGTAATATGAAGGGATATGAGTAGGACCATATGTTTTTGTCTTCATTTGTCCTACAGCAGAATAAGTGACTGATCTACTCTCCCTACTGATGCTCTGACTTTAGATGTACAGGTACTTCCTTTCACAAGTAATGCTGTCTTTAATTATAAATATAGCTGCTTTCATGCTGTCAGATATCCTGGGGATCCCTACAACTGCTCAAACCCCAGCTGCTTAAATTCCAGTAACTTTTTGCCAGTTACTTAAATGGTTGCAACCCCATGTGAACAGCTGCGCGTGCTCAAACTCAAGTGTGAGTCCAATGACACAATTGCTGTACCATCTGCTCATGTCCTAGGAGAAGGAAGGATGTTTTCCTTGTGCAGCTGGTTAGTGGGGAGGGTGCTCTTAAGTTTCTTGAGGGGGATGGGGAGTGAAGGGTGGACTTTAAGATTGGGAAGACAGGGATTTTAAGTTTAGGAAGTGATAGTAACTTTAGGCTTAGGGAAGAGAATGGGGATTTTAGGTTTAGGGAGCAACAATAGATGGGTTTAGGGAATGATTGGTACTTTAGGGAGAGGAACGGGACTTTATATTTAGGGAGTGATCTGGACTTTAGAGTTAGGGAGGGGGAGGAGTTTTTAGGTTTAGGGAGGGATGGGGGCTTTAGAGTTAGGCAATGGATGATAATTTTTAGGGTTAGAATCAGGGTTCTGGTAGAGGTACGTTAAATTATGGGAAGCAGTTATTGGGAGCTTGAACACTTGCCAAAATGAGCAAGTGGCAGTGAGGATGTGTGTCCTGAGCAAATATACCTCGAGTACATGCAGTAGACCTGATATCCTGCTCATGTATACACTTTTCCTGTATTCAGACGTTACTGCTGTGCCATTTAGAATGGGCTACTTGAAGACAACCTTTACATTTCAAAGTTATTTAGGTATACATCAACTGTGTACACTAGTGGATTTGCAGTGGGCACACTGATTGTTGTGTCTAATCAGTATGTCCATTTTTCCACATTAATGACCTTTTACTGTATAATAATAGCAAAGAAAGCTAAAATATAGTGGCTAGAAGGGGAACAAAGGGAGAATCAGTAGTAAAAAAGTCAAGAAAAAACAGAAAAGTAAATGGAGGAAGAAATGACAAGAAAACTAGTTTTGGAGCTGCCAGGAAAGAGCTGGTAAGAAGAAGATGAAGAAAAAGAAAAAGCATCAGTCCCTAATCCATAGTGTAGGCATTGCCAATGAGAAAAAAATGTGCTATCTTTGTAAAGTATCATTAATCTGGGGATTATGAGGCAGGGAGAAAGAGCTGGTGCCTTGTTATAAATATGTAAACAATAGGAGCAAGACACTGACTCAGAGCATGAGGACTCCGACTCAGAGCAAGGGCACTTTGCTGTCCTTGTTATTTTAGTTCCACTGGAAATGTATGCACCATAGCAAAATAATTTCCTGAATATAAATGTCAAGTCTGAAACATTTCCCCAGCCTAGAAGCCATGCCTGCATGGTGTGTGGCCAAGTCTGATTTGTAAAATAACCAGTTAGTGCAATCACAGACATGTCAAGAATTGTCCCTGAACTGTCAGCCACTTTGGGAAGAACTGGATAGGAATTACCTTTGTATTACTTTTGTAAGGGCACTAACTCCAGAATGGACCTGTTATGTTTGTAGAATGCAAACAGAGCCATGATGTTTGGATAGTAGAAAATACAGTTTTTAGAAGCATCTGTCCATAATCTATAGTGTAGGCTCACAAGAGTATTAAAACATATTGAGAAAAAAGGAGATAATTGATGAACAGACCCATGTTGACAAATTTCCCATAGGCTTCTCCATCCTCCCCAGCCAACATGCTATTTTACAAAAGACAATGGACTAAAAGATGTAAACCTGTCTTACCAAATATACCATTTCCCTACTGGGTAAAATTACTGCAGCAGATTAATGGTGTAGGTATACTCTACAGACACAGCAGGAGCACAGATCTTATACAGCAAGAAAAGTATAACATAAAATCCCATGAAATCCAAATCAGGTGTGGGGGATTCCACCACGGATGCATGTGGAACTAGGAATGGTATTTGTAGTGGAATCATTAGCTTGTATTGCTTTTCATAAGAAATCTCCCAGTCTGTCCTATCATGTTCTGTTAGGATTCATTTATATATGAGGTTGTCAGACCATTCTTCAAGGGTGTTACAGATTTTTAAATCCTGCTCATGGAAAACTGTCAGTCCAGCTGGACAAAGAGTGGCTGCTCATATTCCCTTATCTTTTAGGATATTCACTGCTGGTCTTGAAATGTCTTAACTTTCTTAGATATGTTGTATACTGTAAACATTAATTGTTGAAATATTCTTAAATGTAGATTCTGAGAGGATTACTTTGTCTGCCTATGAAGTTCCACTCATGTTGCTGATATCCCCAACAAAAATTGTCAGTTTTCTATTCATTTAAAGAACACCTTTCCTTAGAAATATAACCTAAATCTGTGTGTATTCTTTTGTAATTGCATCTTTCTTGAGTTGTTAGTCAATTTGGATTGAAAATCTTGTTTCCTTCACAGAAGATTTATATGATAAAGAGCTAATACCAGTACTGCATATCAGCACTTTATATTGAATGAAATCATCC